>NW_016243148.1:0-1009 GCF_001687245.7 Rhagoletis zephyria | reverse complement strand
AATCATTGTCACAATCAACCCCTCTTCTTTTCTCACTTAAATCAATAATGCCCATCCAACTTCACCGCCTTTACTGCTGCTCGGCCGTTTAAAAGCAAACAATATATATTTGCTGGCCATCGTTTTCAATAAACTAACAACAACAACTACTACTACTATTTTAAACAAGCTAAGGAACGGGAACAAAATCAACAGCAAATCGAAGAATCATGAGGGTCTAGAGTACACCAAAGATGCCGAAAAAAATAAACACAGCAAAGTAAAGTAAAGTTAAGAAAAGAAGAAGTGAACATATTTAAAGTGCAATGATCAGCGATGATGGGATGAAAATGAAAAGTTCTATAGAAAAAAACTAAAAAACTTCTGTTTGGCTGGTTTGATTAAAAAGCAGTGCAAACTTAAAAGTTGCCGCGCTCTCTTTCTTCTACTACTACTGACAGTTTGTACCACTATACGGGCTAACTCGTTGTTGTAAAACACACACACACTGTTGCAAAAAATGTGCTCAAAGAGAGTAAAACTCAAATGATTATGAAAGAATCAAAATAAAGCAAAGGAAAGCAATCAAAGGAAAGAAGGAAAACAAAGTAGACAAACGCACACACACACACTGGCAGGAAAATTACTTTTCTGTTGCTGTTTTCTTAGTTTTCTGCTGCTGCTGCTGAAAAACACAAATATTTAGTTAAAGTCTAGTTTAGTTGTTGGTGTGCAATTTAAAGATGGCAGAAACTTTAGCCGCATTTACCCACACACACACGCAAACAAACAGCATGAGAACAGCGATGGCGGCAGAAAAAGAAAAAACAGCATGAGATTTTGTGCAATTAAAATAGTTTGTTGACCACTGCTGCCATCGTTGTACTGTAAAAATCAAAATTTGTTCTATTTGGAGCGCTTTGTTGGACACTGGCGGTCACTAACTGTGATCATTTGCTGTTGCTGTTGTTGCTGCAGTCAAAATCTCACTCCATTTACTTACTGCCATATTTTATTCTTTTCTAGGGCC
>NW_016243147.1:0-1009 GCF_001687245.7 Rhagoletis zephyria | reverse complement strand
GTTTCATCATTGCTATCCTGAAAAATGAAATAATATATGGAAATATTTTATGTTCGACGCTAAAAACGATCGAAACAAAATATTAAAAGTACCTCTTCACCCTCCGAATCGTTGCCTGCAGGTTTGCGTGCAGGATTATAATTTCCATCAACTAAATCTTTGAAATCTATTATATGCTTTACAGTCTTAGGATCGAAATCAGCCTAAACGTAACATATCAAACTAATTAAAATTAATTTTCGCGGTAACAAAGTTCTAAAATATCCTACCTTTATCAACTTATCAGCACACTCTTTCAATTCAAGCTTTAGTTGTTCATTCTGTGTTACATTTAATTCTAACGTAATCAGCTCTTTAGACAACAGTTTGCAAAGTTCCTTGTTGGTAAGATTGTTCAGCATTTCTTGCAAGAATGTGTGAGCAATTTTGTTGTGTATGTAGCCCTCTGTTAGTTGTGAAGTCTCCTGACGCGTAGAGTCTATGATAAAGCGAGTTATGGTCTCAGGACGTATGTCGTGCAATGGATTCTCATATGGTGCTCCTAGCACTGTTAACACCATAGGCAGTAGACAAGGTTGCAGTAAACCATGCTTCTTTCGCAGTATCAAATTTTCCAGAAATACACCCAATATTTGATTTATGTTCGAATCTTTAGCAGAAATACAAATTCTAGTAATGTCAAAACAAAAATCTTGAAAATCTATATGCTACCTGTGCTCGGATTGAAATATCGCAAAAGTAATTTTTCAATAATATCGCTAGACTTAATATAGCCACGCAATATAAGCCGACAGAAGCCGACTATTATTGCACTTATTATACAAGTATCATCGCAGGTGTCCAGAAAATGCGACATCATATAGATCACATCTACGCCTTGGCCGGCATTTAGAACATTTGAGTCGTCTTCACTGTCCAGAAATTCTAATGTGTTATACAACTGTCGACCGCTTTTCTTCGATTTACTTTGCTCTTCTTGCTTGGCAAAATTATCCAAACCATATCTAAG
>NW_016243146.1:0-1009 GCF_001687245.7 Rhagoletis zephyria | reverse complement strand
GCTTATTGGCAAATAGCAGCGCGTGTCATCGTTGTTTGTCAATCAAGAATGAAATCACTGCAGAGATGGAAATCTATGAAAATAAGTATGTATTTGCAGAAATAAAGTCGATTCTGCATAAATATATGAATTTTATGGATACTCGATTGGTTATACAATACCTGTTTGGTCCTCGATATATGTAGTAACTTTTTGAACGAACAAAATTTTGATTGAAATAAAATTCCCTCAAACAATTGAAGACTTTTTTGCCAGTGGATATCGGTTAACGATTTATAAAGAAATTATCTCAAAATAATGACAGGACTGAACTTGTTATATGTTGAATAAGGACAGTTCACTGTATCCAAATAGGATGGGATGGTTTGCATATGGGGTGGATGGGTAGACCTAAGTCTATTCCTCAAGCATACTGGCATCGAGAAGGGATAATAAGGAAAGGGTTGCGAGAGGGAGTGGGTTAGATACCCTCACTACTCCTCTGTAAAGTTTCCAAACTCTTTAAGAATTTCTGTAGCTTGTCGAGGGAAATTGAACTGTAACTTGGCTGTCCTGAATACTGCTGATTTAAAAACCCGGCAACTCGATCTTACGAACAATCGATAATCACAGAAAACGATCTGTACTATCCTCATCCTTCGGACAAGATGTACGCCATGAGTTGTCGATGATAAAATGTCTTTCAGTAGGTCTTGCGAGCGCTAGTAACTCTCTCCTTCTCTGTTTAAGAAAGGATCCCCACAACAGAGTCCAAAGCCCAATGGCAATCTGAATAAGCTTTGTACATAGGGCGATAACCAAATTGAGTCTTACGAGCGATATTACAGAAAGTTTAGATATATTTGGCAGGATTTACTCGATAATCAAATAAAAACTATTATTAATATTTCTATTATTCCATGCAAACACACAAGTTTCTTTATACAAGCATCCTTCCCCACACAAATCCACCGCCCCCTGGCGACTTGAAGCACTTCGCAGTCTGTGGTATCAACTAGCAACCACAAGT
>NW_016243145.1:0-1009 GCF_001687245.7 Rhagoletis zephyria | reverse complement strand
GGAGTTGATTAAAAGTCTTTATTATCTGCATATTTTGTATCAATTTTTTTTTTACTTGCATTACTTTTCAGCTAGCTTCAAGTTAGCTTTTCATAGTTAACTACCAGTTATACATATATTATATAGAAATTCAGCAAAAAAGCCAACTACAAACAATAGATAATTTTTTTCCGCAAGGTTACTGCAAGCACACACACACACACACCCAAGCAAAGTGGAACTAACACACACAGATGCTTATATGCATACATACATAAATGTGGCCAGGGCAGTGCTGCGCTCCAATGGGCTCATCGTGACCAGTGCGCTGACCGACCCCACCGCACAAAATCCAACGCGTAATGCAATATTTATGCACTTGCATAGCGCTGCCACTGACATACTACATATTTACACACGACTGTACAAACGTGTGTTTGTGTGCCTCTAAGCATGCCACAGCATACAATATTGGTGGCATCTGTTGCATGAATGAAACTGCGGCGCAACTATGAANAATGCACGCTCGTACATAGCAATGTACATACATAGTTATATACATAGTACAGTGAAACCCCGATAATTCGTAGTCGCAAGAGACCAGTAATATTTTACGAATTAATTAGCTTTTCGAATTAGCGAGATTTCGATTTGACCTGACCAGGAAAAAATGTCAAGGAAAAAAGTTAATGGTAAATGTAAACGTCATACTTCTATAGTTGTGTAAATGTAACTGAATGAGCAACAACAAATCACACGCTCATCCAGTTATACGTACACAAGATACAACGAATACACGAAAGAATGAAACGAAGGGTCCAACAAATTGTTATGATTTATCAAGATTTTCCAATTAACGAGGTATGAATTATCGCGATTCCACTGTACATATTCGCTTACATAAATGAGTTCACGAATTCGCGTTCTCGATTTGCAATGCGAATTGTTTCTTCATCAATTAGTTATTTATTGGGGAACAAATCACGAAATTTTAAATTTTTAACGCGATAAGTTTTATTTCGGCATAAAC
>NW_016243144.1:0-1009 GCF_001687245.7 Rhagoletis zephyria | reverse complement strand
ACTTTTTCCCCGTATTCACATTACTACTCCTCAAGATAGTTCAGTACTTAGCGCTCTTCCTCTGGAACGGGCCTTCCCTCTCCACCTTTTGGCAGATAGCCCTAAACGACTTTGCCCGTCTGGCGCACTTGCCCCTCAACTTTTACCTTCTTTTAGTGGGCTTCACCCTGCTCACCACCTACTACCTGTACTTGCACTTCTTCAACCCGATCTTGGCTGTTGATATGCTCAGTGATTTGCNTGGGCTTCACCCTGCTCACCACCTACTACCTGTACTTGCACTTCTTCAACCCGATCTTGGCTGTTGATATGCTCAGTGATTTGCTGGCCAGTGCGACTACTGCTGATGAAAAGGAAAAGTACCAAAACAAATGTCCAAACAGCATGCAGTTCAACTTTAGGGCGCACAAAGAGCAGCCAATGGGACAATACACCGTCAAATATATCGCCTCCTTTCTCCGACTCTGGAGACCGTTTCTCATTTTTCTTGGTTAGATGATTTATTGTGTAAGTTGAAAAATACTTTATACTCTTTTTTACCAATAGATTTGCTTGTCATGGGCATGTCGCAGTACTACATGGTCCGCTCCATCTTGAGGTTATTTCCCGTCCTATCAACTTCCGAGCAAATCAGCCTACTTCTGCTGACCGAGCTAAACCTACTCACCTTTTACCTTCTCTGGCGAGCCTTCGTCTACGCACTGATGGTCCTCTCGGTGGTCATCTTTCCCACGCTGGAGCTCTTTCGCCTGATGCTCAGTCAGCTGAAGGAGCAAATTGAGGTGCTGCTGAAAGAGTCTGAAATGGCCATCTCCGATGAACCTTATCAGGAGTCGGAAAGGCGAGTCCTCCGCAAGGCGACCTTCCGTCGGGAGTACACCAAGGCGGTGGTGCTGGTGAGTCGGTGCAGCAGCAGCTACATCGGTCGGGCCTTTCTGCCCTATCTGCTGCTGAACAGCACCGCCAATGCCGTCCTCCTCATCACCCTCTTTTCCGCCTCGCATTCTCT
>NW_016243143.1:0-1009 GCF_001687245.7 Rhagoletis zephyria | reverse complement strand
TAATGCATGAAAATCCTAACCTCAAAAAAATCACCCGTTATGTACATACCTATTTACCACGATAAGAGATATTAAATAACTTTGTGTATACATACGTATGTACATATATACCTGCAATTGTACGCTAATTCCGAACGGCAAAAGGTCGTAATGATGAGCCTTTTCACGGCAGAAGTAAACTTGCAGGTTCGTCATCGGATGTTGCTCGAACCAGGAATCGAACCTATATAACTTAGGGTCGGTTACTCAATGTCTCAATATTAACTCGGCAGCCAGCTCGAAAACGCCCTAGTTTTCAAGAACGCCCTATATCAGAAATTGATTTAAAAACACCCTATCTCAGGTTCAAAAGCTGAAAATATATATGGGAAATATGTTGAAGATAAGTCGTTTATTGAACCGAATTCTGAAATAAGGCGTTATTAAATCGAATTCTTAGATAGGACGTTCATCAACCAAATTCTGGAATAAGACGTTATTAAATCGAATTCTTAGATAGGACGTTCATCAACCAAATTCTGAAATAAGGCGTTTTTGGTCTAGCCGCCGCGAGAGGACGACCTTTCACTCAACCGTCGATATAAAAGGGAGTCTTAACGTCGATAACGATGTCTAACCTATAGTTACTGTTAACCAGACATTGAGTAATCGGCCTTTAGACTTTTAATCAAGGTTAAACTCAGGACCCCTCAGGTTTTAGTTTGCCGAAAAAAAAATTATCACTAAAACTTTTACAGTTTACTGTAAGACAGAAGTTCTTTCTGAAGCCCACATATTTTTGCAAAATGCCTATAGTATTCACTGGGGTGATTGGCTCGTTTTTTCCAAACTGGCTACAACCGGTCTTTTGTATGTTTTTCTTACATTTTTTTTTTTTGTTTTTAAATCATGATTTTTCGAATAACGAGTAAACCGGATTTTTACAATCGAATAAACCGGTTTTCAACTAGTTTATTTATAACTAGCTAATACCCGGCGTGCTTCGCTGCGCCTTAAAAGTAATTTTGTT
>NW_016243142.1:0-1009 GCF_001687245.7 Rhagoletis zephyria | reverse complement strand
TTAATGTTAATCTAATGTCGATGATTTAGTAAACTAGGGCATTTTAAATAATAAATACTGACGCACGCAAGAACGCAGCAGCAAAAGTTCAAACAAATAAACAAAACAAAAAAAATAAACATAAACAATTATATTTAAATTTAAATTTTTTTATTATTATTTTTAATAATTATTGATAGCTAGTAGCTTACGTACATTTACATTAATCTAAATAGAAATAACGAGTAGTTTAAGTGTGTGAGGCTTTTGAGTTTTGTGATTTTGTGTTTGTTTATTATGTTTTATTAATTTTATTTGTAGCCTTAGAATTTCTATGCTTGTTTTGGTTGTTGTTGCTTTTTTGTTTTTTGTAAGTAGGTGTGAGCTTGATCATCTGATGTTTAGTGGTTTGGGGCGGCGTGCTTCCANGCGGATGCTGATTTCGCAGATAGTTATTTTAAATGCTTGTTTAGTTGAATTGAGAGTTTTTTTTTTGTCACTGGTGCGGATATTGAGCAACAATTTAGGCGCTTGTTTTGGAGTTTATATAGTTAGAGACAATATTGACGCACGATTAGAGGAAATTAACTCGGTGAAACATTTAATTTTTCTAACAACCAACTCGGACTTTTAAATGCCAAATAGTTAATACTAGTTTCAATGTGCAATTACTTTATACCGTCGATGATAAGGGCAGAAAATTACAAATCGGAAAAATAAATAAACAAATAGATATGTGTAACGCTGACCAAATTTAAGACAGAAGAAAAATTATCACAATTAATTTTATATTATAGTGATGAACGATAATGAAAGATTACAATTTCTGTTTTACGCAGAAGATTTACTACATATTTCCCAACTATCTGTATCGCTCTGTTTGTAATCGAGTTTACTTCAGTTTACAGAGATATTTTAAGACATTTATTGCATTGCTTTTATCCAACAAAAAACGAAAAATATATATACTTTACTTTAATACTGTTGCTGTTGCTGCTGCCTTCCATTTACTAGTACCAAAAAGTGTTAT
>NW_016243141.1:0-1009 GCF_001687245.7 Rhagoletis zephyria | reverse complement strand
AAAAGAATGAGCGCTAAAATTCACCGATATGCCTGCCTGGCGAATAGAAGCAACTTACTAAGTGCATACCTACATACATATGTACACACTTATGTATGTACATATATAGTTACAAAGAAATATAATAAAGATTGTCGGCCAAGGGCCGGCCAGAGTAAGCAAAATTTTTGTGTGAAGTAGTAAACTGAAAGAATTTTCCAACTCACATAGGAGCTGTCAATCGAAAAGTGTGAAGGGGGGGAGGGGCGCAAAAGTGTGCGGGAAGGTGAGAGAGTATCACGAATGTATCATAAATATATTTATTCGGAGATGAATAAATGTGCCCACTATCGGGTGTAAGTATGTATGTATGTATAGCTGTCAGCGGCGGTGCTGGCCAACCATACACCTGTTCCTTGAGTAATGCGCACAACCTTCTGTTGTTGCTGTTGTTATAGCTGTTGCCATTGCGGCTTAGATTTATGACCAGGAAGACTTTATGCTTTAATTTAAGTTTGTAGCACGGACGGTCGGCCAATCGACAGTGTAGGACAGGCACGATATGCTTATTGGATGGCTATTAGTTGTTGTTTATGTTTATGTTTATTTTTTATGTTCTTTTTTGTGTTATGGATAATATTAAGCTATGTACTCGTATTTCATAAGCTTTAGTTTGAAATCTGTGCTGTCAATATCTGCCAGCGCATTGTTGCTGATGAAAGCGGGCCGCACGAAGCGATGGAAGAGCGAGAAGCTTATTCCATGGTAAACTTCAATTATATTTATGTACATTGATTTGATGTAGAATTGTTTTTATTTATGCATCTTTCTTCACCACCGCTACATCATCTGATTACTACAAGTGAACTACACAGTATCTCTGCTGCAGATTCGCCATTAGAGACTCCCGCTCTGCAGAATTCTCAACAGTTATCTCACAAGTACTTTGCTCTTTAGAGGAGCATATGTCTTCTTCTTCTTATTTGGCACTACAACCATTTGTCGGTCTGGGCTGAGACCAAAAAGCTTC
>NW_016243140.1:0-1009 GCF_001687245.7 Rhagoletis zephyria | reverse complement strand
TGTATGGAATAAGGCAGTTTTACACATCGCTGGCTTAAAGTGAAAAGCTGCTAAGACCAATGGTTTCAATTTTACAGCTGAGGAAAACACTTTGAAAACAAAACTTCTCTGTATTCAAAGCAAAAAAAATAACTCGATACGAAAGGGAAGACGTCGACGCTTATGAAGTTTTTCGTATTCCTTAGGAATTTTCGAATCTTCTTAGCAAATTTGAGTTGGAAACGATAATTTTTCGAGTTTTCTTTGCCTCTTTCATAAAAAGTGGACTTAGAAAATACAGATGCCAATACAAATATGAATAAAAATTCTTCTCCTTCCCAATCGTTTATTCCATTTACGAAGTGGCACCAGTTATTCATGCCAGGTACTGGCAGGGGCTTCTGTTCGTGGAGTGGGCGCTTTTGCTTTCGTTTTCCACTCATTAATGTCCAGTCGAAGGATCTTTCCAACAGGGTGTCAGCAAACATGCGTACGGTAAGCCCAGGCCAGCGCAATTGTTGTATTTCTATGCGNAAATGGCTCTGCCTTCTAATGGCATACTGAGCCCAAAGTGTCACTTGTTGGCAAAAGTTATACTTCGCTTGGTCTCCAACCAAACATTGTTGCTGGCGTTTATGCTGGATCCTATATAGACAAAGTCCCTCCCGACTTCAAAGCTATAAATGCCTGCACTGACTTGTGTTCCGATAGTCGAACAACAAACAGTTGCCACTTTCAAAACCTGGTTTGGTCTGGAAGATATTTCCAAATTTTTACAGAACTTAAAGTTGGACTCTCCGTTCTTCTCCTCATTAGTTATGGTAGGATTCAAAATTAAGGTATGGCTTATACCGCTGAGATTCCAGTCTTCTAACATGTATTCATCAGACCAAATTCTGCCTAAAAACTAGAACATGTGCCCTAGTAGCCTTACGCTGCTGGATGTGTGCATCTCAGCCGGTATTTGTCTTAACTTAATGGGGCAACCCGAGCTTCGTTCCTACACATAAATTTTTCTAGGTTCCTCTTC
>NW_016243139.1:0-1009 GCF_001687245.7 Rhagoletis zephyria | reverse complement strand
GTACGTCATGCGGACTGCGCCCCTCGTGCGGATGGGAGGGAATGGAGGGCAAAAACCGTTGGGATTATTATTATTAAAGAAGTGAAGAGAGCTTTAGTGACGTATCGATCATTGAATTCCTTAGCCCATCGCTTAATAAATGCCAGAACACCCTTTGTCCTATTCACACAAGAGTTAATATGAAACTNCGTTGGGATTATTATTATTAAAGAAGTGAAGAGAGCTTTAGTGACGTATCGATCATTGAATTCCTTAGCCCATCGCTTAATAAATGCCAGAACACCCTTTGTCCTATTCACACAAGAGTTAATATGAAACTTCAGTCGGTTTTTGCTTACACAGTCAGCCGAAGCAAACAGTTTAGAAAAATTTGCTGTTGCTGCAAGCAGTAAGTTAGGAGTAGTTTTAATCTTGCTTTAGCTTATCTCCCTTGCTGCGTTATTCTCGCGAGTATTTTCATACATAAGATATGTAGAACAGGCGTATAAAAAATTAATAAATGTGAAGTAAATACATATCGTCACCCTTATATTTTTCCAGAAGCATGAATGTGCAAATTTACCATTTTGAGTTACTGGGTTGACTTGATTAACCTTTGGATGCTCTATGTTATACCAAAACCCAGAATACCATGCGTACACGGAAACCACATATTTATTTCACAATGTCAATTACAAATGCAGAGTTAAGTCTCGTAAAAAAACTTTCATACTTGATTTCCCCAAATTTTAATTTTTTCACATTCATGCTTCTGGCATGCGGGGAACGTTATGTGCTTGCCGATTTGTTTTACAAAAATTATTTAAAAAGCAGACGTCTCAGTTGCTCAGCAAACCGGTTAATCGTTTCTGCAATTATTTCACAATGATTCTCTAAAAAAAATTAAGGTAAATTTTATAAGAACTTAAACTGACAATTTATTAAAACTAGTAGTAACCCCTGAAATTCGGGTGAATGCAGTAAAGAAATACTTACTAATATTAAGAATTTAAATTTAAGTATATAATAA
>NW_016243138.1:0-1009 GCF_001687245.7 Rhagoletis zephyria | reverse complement strand
GCCGGGCCCCACTAAAATTCTTAACGTGCGGGCTCGTGCGTGTTTTTGATTGCGTGGGATGGCCACGACCATCGATAGTTCTCCAGCTCTACTACCTACCTTATTTATATTGGAGAAATCTATAAACTTGCTGAAATGTGCTGACCTGTAACAAAAATGGAAAGCATCTTCGTTAAATGATAATCGTTAGTATTTCCCACAAATCTTTAAGGAAAAATGTCATTCAACAACAATATTTGCGGTTCTGGCTGCAGATATCGTTTTGAGCACATCCCTCAAAATTATTAGAAGTAATATTTAGTATTTTGAAATAAAACGGCCTTCGCGTATGGTACGTAGAAAAAATAATCTTAGGCAGCGACAATTTTTTAAACTTAATGTACGACAGTAATAACTACGTTTCTACCTGGGCTCGNCTCTTCTTTTATGTCAAACTCATACAAATTCATGATGTCGCTGCCGCGTTCAAAGAAATCATGTCGCCATCGACAAAGCGCTTAGATAATAAAGATGACAAATTGGAAGCTGTGGTCGGTAGCTCGTCGTTTTCAATGTGTTCAGAACTTTAAACTTAATGTACGACAGTAATACCTACGTTTCTACCTGGGCTCTNTAAAAGTGAGAATGTGTTAGTGTGCCTAATTCATTTTGCATGATGTCGTGTTCTCATCGCTGCGCTCTCGCTTGTATAAGTTATTAGTTTCTCTTGTGAGAAACTAAAAAAATTAAATTTTTTAGCGACTCGAAGTCGTTGTTCTTTATTCAATTAAAGCAACTTAATTACTAACTTTACAATATATTTCTTACTTCTACTTATCGTACGAAGTCACGTTGGTTGACAGGTGATTCCTCTTGTTGTTGTTGTTGCGTTATTTACTTCCGTCCATTCCCATGAATGGTAATGCACGGTCAGCTATTGAATGATTGCGCGTGTGGTGTCATATGCCCGTGGGATAGCGTCTTACTTGTAGGTCGCTAGCATACCGCTGTCGTATGGATAGTTACATAA
>NW_016243137.1:814-1009 GCF_001687245.7 Rhagoletis zephyria | reverse complement strand
CCATAAGTGCGGCCGAAGGCCGCCTTCGCAGAAAGGTGTTCTCTGCAAAGGGGGTTCAGCCCCCCTTTTTTGGCAACACGGAAAGGAGAGTTCTACTGACGGAGGGTTATAATCCCTAAGTGCGGCCGAAGGCCGCCTACGCAGAAAGGTGTTCTCTGCAAAAGGTGTTCAGCCCCCCTTCTTTGGCAACACAGA
>NW_016243137.1:448-757 GCF_001687245.7 Rhagoletis zephyria | reverse complement strand
TTCTTTGGCAACACAGAAAGGAGAATTCTACTGCCTGAGGGTTATAATCCCTAAGTGCGGGCGAAGGCCGCCTACGCAGAAAGGTGTCCTCTGCAAACGGTGGTCAGCCCTTCTTCTTTGGCAACACAGTAAGGAGAATTCTATTGCCTGAGGATTATAATTCCTAAATGCGGCCGAAGGCCGCCTACGCAGAAAGGTGTTCTATGCAAAAGGTGTTCGGCCCCTTTTCTTTGGCAACACAGAAAGGAGAATTCTACTGCCTGAGGGTTATAATCCCTAAGTGCGGCCGAAGGCCGCCTACGCAGAAAG
>NW_016243137.1:0-191 GCF_001687245.7 Rhagoletis zephyria | reverse complement strand
ATTTAATTGACAGCACCGACAAATTAATATATACAAAAACATATTTTCGGTATGGTTAAAACAATTCATGTTTTAATATTGAATTTTTAGTTTAAAAATTGATTTTTCCTTTTCATTTGGGTTTTTTGCACGTTATATTCGTCATAAGTGCAGAATACGGCCCGCTGAGCTAGAACAAAACGAAAAAGAGG
>NW_016243136.1:0-1009 GCF_001687245.7 Rhagoletis zephyria | reverse complement strand
TTCGGTCTCTGTCAGGGAATTCTAGTTGTAAACTAGTATTTTTCCTGACCAGTTTTGGATTTCACTGCAGGGTAGCGTTGCCACTGATGAACAAAAATACTTACCATTTACTTTGAAAAAAATCTACCAAATTTGGAAAATATTCACCCATAACCTTTTTTAGTTATTTTAATAAAAACTATAGGTTTGTTCTTTTTTTGAGTTATTTCAATAAAAATAAAATTTTTTTATTAGCGAACTTTTTATTTATTATTTTAAATCGTACTAATGGTTTCTTCTCGGTTTCCTTCAACCAAAAGCGAAAATGATGAAACTAAAGGCAAAGAAGAAATTAGCCGATCTGGCCGGGGTTGTTGTAGCCACAACAACAACAACAATAACGAAACTTCATAATTAAAAAAAAAACTACATCTGGAGTTTTATAGAAAAAATACAGTGACTCAAAAAAGCGCGTTTAATTTTCTTAATATTTACAATGTTTTTCAAATAATTTTTTTTTTACTTCTTTTGTATAAGAATATTGTTTGCGCTTTAACCATTATCATAAAAATCAAGCATTAAAGCTATAATTTAGAAGAATTCAAAAAAATGTTCACCAAAATTTCGAACTTTTTTCTCAAAATTTTTAGAAAATTTTTTGGAAAACAGTTTTATAACCCATTGAAAAATTCCTGTAGTTTTTTTTTGCCACCGGACTTTTGAGTTTTTTCTCTTTTAATTTTATTTAAAGAAACATTTAAAATACTTAGGCAATCAATAGACTATGAATAGACTATGCTTACAGAAAGAAATCAGACTTTTTTGTTTCCATGTATTTACTAGATATGGGCGGATGAAAAATTGTTGGGTGGTTTTTTTCGAGCGAAACTCAGAATAAGAATATAAAGGTAATACGAACAGTTTTAAAGTTCACACAAATCAAACAAAACAAAAATCTACCAAAATGAACACAAATGTACCTTTTACCAACCCACATTTTTTCTACCAAATTTGGTAATAATTTACCAAA
>NW_016243134.1:0-1009 GCF_001687245.7 Rhagoletis zephyria | reverse complement strand
TCGGTGGAGGAGAAACGCAGCCGCCGCGACCTGGTCACCGAGGTGGACAGGGCGATTGAGAAGTTCATCTTCGAGCGGCTGAAGGCCGCCTACCCCGAGGGGCACGTCTTCATCGGCGAGGAGTCCGCGGGCACGGCGAACCGCATCACCTCCGACGCGCCGACCTGGATCGTCGACCCAATCGACGGGACGATGAACTTCACGCACACCTACCCACTGGTCTCCGTCTCCATCGGCCTGGCCGTCGAGCGGCAGCTGGTGGTGGGCGTCATCTACGCGCCCTTCCTCGGCAAGCTCTACACTGCCATCAAGGGACGGGGGGCCCGCTGCAATGGCCGCCCCATCCACGTCAGCCAGGGCGTGCACCGACTCTCCGAGGCGCTGGTCCTCAGCGAGGTGGCCTTCTTCGGCGGCGAGCACCGCAACGCCTACATTCGTCGCCTCTTCGACGAGGTCCTCTGGAAGGCCAGCTCGGTGCGGATGATCGGCAGCAGCTGCTGCTGTCTGGGGCTGCTGGCGGAGGGCGCCGCCGACCTCTTCCTCCACGCCGGCCTCTGCATCTGGGACATGGCCGCCGGGGCTGTGATTGTCACCGAGGCCGGCGNCTGGCGGCCTCCAGTGAGGCGCTGATTGAGGAGGTGGCCCCGCATACGGCCATCGCCAGAAAGAAGGAATAAAAGTGTGAGGAGTACTTTTCCTTGAAGTGTTCAAGAAGAAAGAGAAATCAAAATAAAGAACGATTTTTAAGCGACAAAACCAAAGCGACATCTTTTGCCTCTGCCTCTAAATAGAAACTGTCCAAGTCGCTACACCCGCGGATAGGTAATCTCGTAGTTGACGTTGCAGACATTGCTCCCGCGGGCCAGGCGGAAGTACCCGCCCCGCTCGCCCCACTTTGTCCCCCAGCTGTTCTTGAGGATCCAGGCGTCGGCGGTGTAGCCCACCAGGAGGACCATATGTGTCAGCTTCAGCGGACAGTCGTCGGCGTTGAAGACGCCGCCCTTGTAGT
>NW_016243133.1:0-1009 GCF_001687245.7 Rhagoletis zephyria | reverse complement strand
CTGTTTTTCCCTTTCTCCAGCCCGCGCTCGCACTTTCGCTACTGCGCGGTCAAAAAAGTGCCCATGTCTGACATAGATGATAAATGATTAACAAAACAAAGCATACGTCTCATATAAGTTTGATATTGTAATACATAAGTACTTGTGTGCACACAATATTTGTCGTTTTGCCATTCTCTGCATAGATATCAAGGATATCTGGTTGCGAACATGCAACATCTGAGAAGCAATCCGCATCTAAATCTAAACCACACTTTTCCAAAGGTTGACCTTGGGCATTATTGATTGCGATTCCGAATGCCAATCGAATTGGGAACTGTAATCTTTAAAATTGAAATTGTGTATCGGTCGGAATCATGGGAATTCTTCACCTTTGCCACAATGTAGACTATTTCAGGCAAGCATTTATCTCGCCCGCTAGTGTTAATAGAGAAATTACAGGCAATGTTTGCGTTAAATCTCTTGAGAGCAACATCAATGCATTCCCGAATGGTTAAACGTTTCCATGCAAATCTCGCGACAATCGATCAAAAACCTCAAGCAATTTTTTGTGTGCAATGGTACACTCATCCCAAACAATGAGTTTAAATTTTCGTGATACTTTTTCCATACAGGATGTTGTGGAAATATTGCACGTTTGATTGCTGAATTAGCAATTCTTTCACCTAATAACAATGTCGCAGAAATTCCAGGCGAAGCCCTAGCTAAGCTTATGTAATTTTTTGAACGAACCGTACCCCGAATCAATCTGATTAGGAATGTTTTCCTAGTTCCATATATCATTTTCTCCTTCTTATTTGACGCTGGAACCGCCTAAGCCATTTGGCCGAGCTCGACAAAGAGAACGTCAGTCGTTTATCTCTGTGGCAACTGACGCCAATAGGAAATGCCACGTGAAGCCAAATCCTTCTCCACTTGGTCTCTCCATTGCAGTGGGGGCCCACTCTTCCTCTGGTACGAGCAGCGGATTGCGAGTTGAATACTTTCAGACCTGGAACGTCGGTTCCCA
>NW_016243132.1:0-1009 GCF_001687245.7 Rhagoletis zephyria | reverse complement strand
TATTCACATGCGATAATGGCAACTGTATACCTAGAATTTATATTTGCGACGGTGATAATGATTGTCTGGACAACAGTGATGAGGATAGCAGGCATCAGTGCAGTAAGTTTAAAAAAAAATTTTGGTATATAACGGAAGTTTACGTATTTTAATTTGCTTTTACCCAATTTCTAGACGACCGCAAATGTGATGAGGAGACGGAATTCACTTGCTTGGAAAATAAAGCTTGGGGTCGTGCACAATGCATACCGAAGAAATGGATATGTGACGGCGATCCGGACTGTGTGGATGGCGCTGACGAAAACACAACATTACATAACTGCGCCACTCAACAACCCTGCGGCGAAGACATGTTCACTTGCGACAATGGCCGGTGCATCAATAAGGTAAACGACCGTTTAGTATTTTACGTGATTAGACATTTGTAAACGCGTTCCACTTTCCTTTTCGTAGGGCTGGACTTGCGATCACGACAACGATTGCGGTGACGGCTCTGATGAGGGTAAGTTCTGCAGCTCTAAATACAAAAGTTGCTCGGATCAGGAGTTCACGTGTCAGAACTTCAAGTGCATACGGAATCAATACCGCTGCGATGGCGAGGATGATTGTGGTGATCACTCCGATGAAGTGGGTTGTAAGAAGGATAACACAACATGTCCGAATGGGCAATTTACCTGCACGAATGGCCAATGTATTGACTATCATTTGGTGTGCAACAAAGTCCCCGACTGTGCCGATGAGTCAGATGAGCCAGCGCATTGTAATGTAGACGAATGTGCAAAGGTTGAGATACATCAGTGCGGACACAAGTGCGTAGATACGTTGACGAGCTACTACTGCGACTGCAATCAAGGCTACAAGTGAGTATACCCCTAAATTAAGCGTCAAGTAATTAAACTTATAATTAATTTCACCGCTTTCTACAGACTCATGCCCGACGGCAAGGCCTGCG
Organism: Rhagoletis zephyria; assembly: GCF_001687245.7. Classification (NCBI taxonomy): domain Eukaryota; kingdom Metazoa; phylum Arthropoda; class Insecta; order Diptera; family Tephritidae; genus Rhagoletis; species Rhagoletis zephyria. The sequence continues at coordinate 57 of NW_016243132.1, read as the reverse complement.
CTGATATTGACGAGTGTCTTGAGCTCCCAGGCGCCTGCTCGCAACATTGTTCCAATA
>NW_016243131.1:0-1009 GCF_001687245.7 Rhagoletis zephyria | reverse complement strand
AGAATACGTGATAATAATAAGAGGATATTTAGGTTAAAAACTGTACATTAGTTTTGAATTTATTCGATTGAATTTTGAAACCATAACGCGCGAAAGCAACAACGCGCTCTATGGAAGCAGCACAGCGCAACTAAAGCAACAACGCGCACTGGCAACCACATCCGCCACAGTAGCGGGTGCAACAACGCGCCGCCTTAGCAGCGGTCCTAACGCGCGACGACGCAGCCATAGCGCCGTCACATCACGCGCGGCAGTATCAACAACCGCCACAGCAGCGGGGACAACAACAACCGCCATAGCGGCGGTCGTAACGAACGACGACAACACCCGGCTACAACCAACAACAACCGCCACTGCAGCCACAACAAACGGCAGCACCCGCCATAAAAGCGGCATCAGCAGCAACCACCAACAACAACAACAACAACAGCAGTGGCCCACCAAGGCCTGCTGCAACACTAGGGTGAGTCCTTCGGGCCTAAAAATCTCTTACTAAACCAAATTTTTTTCTAAGAAGNCAGCAGTGCCCCACCAAGGCCTGCTGCAACACTAGGGTGAGTCCTTCGGGCCTAAAAATCTCTTACTAAACCAAATTTTTTTTCTAAGAAATTTAAATAAGCAAAGAAAAAAGAAATTAAATTGTAAAACAAGCAAAAAAGGAAGAAATAATTTTAAAAAAGTAGAACATTTGAGAAAAAAACTGAGAAATCAAAGTAACCTAAAAATTATTAAAAGATAAAAGAATAAACGGAATTGAGTTTGTAGACATAAATTAACCTAAATCAGGGAATTAGGTANTTTAAATAAGCAAAGAAAAAAGAAATTAAATTGTAAAACAAGCAAAAAAGGAAGAAATAATTTTAAAAAAGTAGAACATTTGAGAAAAAAACTGAGAAATCAAAGTAACCTAAAAATTATTAAAAGATAAAAGAATAAACGGAATTGAGTTTGTAGACATAAATTAACCTAAATCAGGGAATTAGGTAAAGAAACAAAATCTAACTAATAT
>NW_016243129.1:0-1009 GCF_001687245.7 Rhagoletis zephyria | reverse complement strand
CACCCACTCTGGTGAGAGTTTACCTCTGCGCACAGCGCATGATGGGGCTTTCACTCACTCTGGTGAGAGTTTACCTCTGCGTTCTCCAGCGCATCGAGTGATTGGCGTCCAGCAAGACGCCGAAAATCCTCTGCAGCAAAATGAAGGGCCATTTGCCCAAATGGCACCAAGAGGAAACGCTGCCCGTCGAGGCCGTCCTCCAGGTCGAGGCTTTAGAGGTCGTGTATCAACGGTCACATCTGATCGTGTGACGCGCTCAAGGGCCCAGGTTTCAGGGTTGCCTGCTAATGAACAGCCTGTCGTAGAGCGTAATGACGCTCTTAGTGATGAAAATCAAGGGTCATTGGCCCAACGTGCACCAAGGTCTGGTCGAAGGGGTCGCCCTAGAGGACGACGTAGTGCTGCATTAGTGCCTGAAAATGCTCGATTAGAGCACGAGACACCAATGCGTCCTCAATCTCGAGGCAGACCTCGCGGCAGGCCGCGTCGTACTGCAAACACTACTCAAAGTGTTAGTAGCAGTGTCCCGAATCTCAGTAGGCACGAACGAGAACGTCGTCAAGAATACGACAGAAACCGTCGTGCTAATTTGTCTGCTGAACAAAGTCAGCAGATTCGTTCTCAAGATGCTCAGCAGCATCAAAATGTTTATAATGCTTTGTCAAATGCTGATCGACAGTCTCGAATAGAACAAAATTCTCAGAATCAAAGAGAATATTTAAACTCTATGGCTGATAATGTGTACCAGATTCGGCAAAATCGTGATGCTCAGCGTCACCAAGAAGCTGTTAACTTGATGACCGACGCTGAAAGGCAAGCATTAAGAAATCGTAATGCGCAACAGCATCGTAATGCTTATCACCATGATCCAAATCATGGTGATGATGTCAGAGCTCGCAACAGAGCAAGACAACAACAAGTTCGCGCACCACAAGGGCCTTCAATGGCAGCGATCCTCAATGCTGAAGGTCGACTGCGCTACGGCGTCCCTGAAGAAGACTACCTCGGT
>NW_016243128.1:0-1009 GCF_001687245.7 Rhagoletis zephyria | reverse complement strand
CTTCGTTCGTGTGTTTGTGAGTGAATCGATTTTAACGAAATTTTTTTTTATGAGTAAGGTCTCTTCGTAGTTGTTCAGATTCCCAGTTTGACCTTCCAGATGGCACTGGAGTAGTGTTATTGTTAACATCTTATTTACGACGTGCTCTACCACCGTGTATGCCGAGCTCCCGTGTGTTGCGATTGGCCCAATGCGTGATTTGCGTGCTTCATTCGGATTCACCAGGATTGAGTTGTCCAGGGGTCAATCTCAGATGCAANATAAGTGTGTGTGGAACAACGATACTCACCAATTTTTAAATTGCCACCAACTATACCATATAGTTTCTAGGACAGATGGGAATGATGAATGGGAAAAAGTTCTTCAAATTTATTTCATTTTGCTACTAACCGTTCTGTGAAATGCCAGATCATTGGAGAATTTCAAGAACTTCTTCACGAACATACACTTTCGTTAGGTTATTAAAGACGACAATAGAAATATGCCTTCTGATAACCACCAAACCGTGGGTTAAATGGGCTAAAAAAGGGCGAGGGGCAATTTTAAATTTATGGGGCCAAAAAAAGTGTGTGGTAGCTAAATCTAGACACCAAAGGGCTAAAACGGCAACACTGCATATTACTTTATTCTAGATGCTTTAATTAGAAACGAAATTATAAATTTATGACCGCAAGGTAACTTTGGTACCCTATATGCTAGTTTGTGCTAGAATTTTATTATATTGAACTGCAGTGCAACGCGGATTTGTTTAACGTATATAGAAAGTTTGATGTGTGATAATTTTGGAAAATAATACTAATGGTATGCACTATTGACTGTAATCATCGTGGTTTTAAATAACATTTGTGTTTTTGAAAAATTCACTGTTTCAGAGTGCATGTTATGATTATACAAATTTAAACATACTGTGCTTGTTTCGTGGAATGTGAATTTTTCTGTCCGAGCACATCCGATATGATATATATATCTGATAAAAGGTCGTTATATCTACTTTAATTTAGTGTATCAA
>NW_016243127.1:0-1009 GCF_001687245.7 Rhagoletis zephyria | reverse complement strand
TTCCTTTAATTCAAGTTGGCATTCGGTTTTTGGAATTTAAATAAGTTCCGGCCTTTTATACGAGCCTCTAAGAAATCACTTCATGGGAGAAAAGGCAGCAAAAANAGTTTTGGTTTACATAGAAATTTGTGCTCTTTTATTTTCATTTTGACTCACTTCAGTGTTGGTTCCTTTAATTCAAGTTGGCATTCGGTTTTTGGAATTTAAATAAGTTCCGGCCTTTTATACGAGCCTCTAAGAAATCACTTCATGGGAGAAAAGGCAGCAAAAATACTTCTTTGAAATATAATATGCCCATTTTGAACTTTGACTACAAGATTAAAACACTGCATGGGCTAAGAAATCGTTCAATGTTCTAATAATTTACAAAATTTTTAAGTAATAAAAACGATGACTTAACATTCGCATTCGCACATTCGCATTCCGAAAATTCGCATTCGCATTCGCGAAGTATTACATATATGGGCGCATGTAATAGGCTTGAATTGATATGAAAAGTAATATATGTATATACATACATTTGTACAGCTCTCTGATAAACAAAAAATTTTCAGGTAAAAGTGTTACCGTTTTTGAAATATTTACATTTTTTTTAATTAAAAAAAATTGTGCCTTTTCATGTAATTTCTTTAACTGCATCTACAAACCAGGCTATAATTAGTAAATTTGTTATGTAAAATACTTCCAGATAGTTGCTTCTTTTTTTTAACTTTTTGATATTTTCTTCCCCAACTTTGACTATCTCTGGTGAAAAAAAAATGTACTGAGCTATAACTTTACATTACATAAAAAAATTGCTAATTTAATAAAGATTTCAGAAAGGTGCCACTCTTACTGTTTCGAATAGAAAAAAAAGTTATAGCCGCTTTTGTGGGCAAANGCTTTTGTGGGCAAAGGACACGCTAGAATGTATTTAATAGATTTAAATTTAGGTTGCTCTTGTTGCCGACCAATGACATGCTCCTGACATTATTTTATGTTACTTACCGGAATTATTGAAAGTGGATTT
>NW_016243126.1:0-1009 GCF_001687245.7 Rhagoletis zephyria | reverse complement strand
GCACGTCAAACTTGTTAAATACGACTACTCTGTTTAAATATAACTGCATTATTAAATATAAAAAGTTTTTGTTTTGCACGATTTCAATCAAGAAAAAACTTTTGATTTTTGTCATCGCAGTTGAATGTACTTGAGCTTAAACTCAAATTAAATTTTTAACTTGTGTGCTAATTAAAGTTAATAAGAAAAAACAAAATAAAAACAAATTATGAACTCCACCCAATGTTTTTTCAGTTTTTTTTCATTTTTTTCATTGTTATCATTTTTAACCTAGCAGACAATTAATTAGTTTTATCTAAAATCATTGCTGTAACTATTACCCCAAATCACCACCTGTACAAGGTAAGCTTGATTAGATTGACAATCTACTTTAGCGTTTTTATTAATATTCAAGTGCACAATATTAAGTTATTACTAAAATAATTGTCTTCCACTTAAAAGATTTTCATATTCAAAAAATACAAAACAATTAATGATTAAAAGTTTTTTTGTCAAAAGTTTTCACTGTTTTCAATTTTAACAATAACTTGAATAAAACGCCGCAAGTTATATTTTCATTAAGCACAAAAAATATATGCAAATGTTACAAATTAAACGGAGCAACACAAAACTTAAATGTCAAACTCTGTTCAATTGTTCTTTTCATGTTTTTTTTAATTTTTTCCTATTTTCTTTTTGTTCTTTACAAATCATTATCTGATCATTACCGCATGTTGAATTGTCAAACACGTCGTACGTTTCTTTTGTCTTTCCTTTTTCACCTCGTTTCAATTTAAAAAAAAATTTAAATTTAAACAAAAGCTTATGGTTTTTAAACATTAGTAAAACATTACTTACACTAACAGGGTCCAATTATCGACTGCTTTTTCTTTTATTCAAAACCGTATTGTCTTTTTAGTGCAACCCATTTAGTCAGTTTAACAAACGGAAAACCGTTCAATCATTAGCGAATCAAATTGACTCAGTAAAGTACAAGTCTCTAGTTAGCGTCAATAATCACCGACAAAGT
>NW_016243124.1:0-1009 GCF_001687245.7 Rhagoletis zephyria | reverse complement strand
AAAAAAAAATGCACTTTAATTGCAAGATAACACCTTTGCTTCCCGCAAATAAGTTGACTACAAATGACATACTTTTTCAAACATACGAAAATGACAAATAACTTTTGTAAGTAGGTACATTTGTATGTACATATGTATGTAGTTATTGGCGTTCCCTGTTTATAAACTTTGCTTATCAGTTGTTACTTCGTTGTGACTTGTGGCCTTTGTGTTGAAACTTCAATGGAACAATGGAAAAAAGAGTAACATAACAATAATAATAATTACAGTTTTATGGTCCCTCCCAACGGCAAATGGATTTTATGAGAAGCTTTTTCATGGCAGAAGTACACTCGGGGGCTTGCCATTGCCGGTCGAGAGGCGAGCGCTGCTAGAAAAGTTTTTCTAATTTAGATGTTGTGCGGACCAGAGATCGAACTTAAGCCCTACGGAGTGGCAGTACGCACCTCTAACCAACCAGCCGCATAGCCCGCTTACCCACTCAGCCACAACACATGATAGGCACAAATCAGTAGATTTTGAGAGGAAATCCAAGGAACAGCTTTGCAGCAAAGCAACTTAAAGCTAGCTCGCGTCAATGATATACAGACGGCTCCCAACGGCATTGAGGCAGGCAACTACGGACCAAAGCTGAAGCTCTCGGTACCCATGGGAGCATACCCGAATATCTTTCAGGTGGAGGTCTATGCCGTTAGACTGTGTGCGCAGGTTAACCTACGTAGAAATAAACGTAGTGAGAAAATTCTAATATTTAGTGATAGCCAGGCGGCAATCAAGGCCCTCTCATCTTTTGATGTCAAGTCCTCCATGGCTCTTGAATGCATTGGTAGGCTTAACTTCCTGGCAGAGCACAATGTTATCCAACTATTTTTGGTACCAGGTCAGATACGAGTTGAGGGTAATTAGGAAGCTGACCAGCTGGCCAGAAACCTCCCCAAAGAGAAGCTAAGGATAATAATAGGTTTTCTGATGGGTCAATGTAGACTAAGAGGTCACCTGTACAAGCTAG
>NW_016243123.1:0-1009 GCF_001687245.7 Rhagoletis zephyria | reverse complement strand
AACTAGACAATGAACTAAAAAAAACTTTACAAATAGTTAAAATCTGTTACGAAAAAGTTTTTCGCAAAATTTCTTTAACCTAGTTTCAGGAGTTTATGGTAGCTTGTATGTTTTTCTACTGCATTTCGAAATTTGTAGTTTTATCAATGCTTAAGTTTTGGCTTTCATTTTCTACCGTGGCCGCATTACTGCCCAGTAAAGCTTGTGTGCACCCGCGCACGTTGTAGGAACTAATCGACTTATTTGCATTAGGAATGGAACGTTTCTAAGTATTAATCGAAATAGAATAACACGAAGATATCGAAAATTGCCTGGGATCACCAAAGCCAAATCAATTTTAGTCAACACTTGTACAATGAAATTACAGATTTTTAATTTTAATATATTACCAAATACAATTAAAAATTTCAGGAGCTAAAAAGCGCTATATTATTTTGAAATGAGCTAAAAAAAAGAGCTAGGAGATAAAGCCCAATTTTCGGAGCTAAATAGAAAAATAAAGAGCTAAATCTAGTTCCAAAATCACCAAAAAGGCTACACTGCTTGATACGCTTTCTCTGGCATCCGTTATATTATCTGCTATCATGATACGCCAGATTCATCGAACCACTTGGATTTGTCGATGAATCTTTTTTTAAGTTTATAATTCAAGATCTTCAAAGGTACACAAATGAATATATATTTCAAAAAGTTTACACAAAATATGAATATATGTGTATCAATTGAAAGAAAATTAATTATATTTTTTGTTTTTGATAATCCTTTTGGAACATGTCGAAAATGTCCATTAAAAAAGTTATCCTTCAAGATTTTTAAGTTTGACAGCATTGAAATAATAAGGAAGTTAAAGGATACAAATCTCGAAGGATATATTTAAGGATAATTTTTTAATAAATACTTCTACATCTGTTCCTGAATTAACTCGAAAGGACATGCCACACACTAAAACACTTTATTTTATTTATTTCATATTATGAAAGGATTTCTTTGGAAAAAAGAGGGAACAATT
>NW_016243122.1:0-1009 GCF_001687245.7 Rhagoletis zephyria | reverse complement strand
CCAAATACTTAGCAACTTAAGCGCCGTAATATATTATTATACATCTATTCACAAATTAAACCTCGACCCTTCCATCATTTCCCTCTTCGATCTATTGAAGAAACCAGTTATGAACACGAATAATGCAGCGCTTCCTAGCAATACTTTTAACTTTTTGGGAAGTACTTATTTTTGTATCAATGNGGTCTCTTCATTTGTGTAATAACATGAATACGCACGCCACAAATTTTAGAAGCTCGGCCAAATACTTAGCAACTTAAGCGCCGTAATATATTATTATACATCTATTCACAAATTAAACCTCGACCCTTCCATCATTTCCCTCTTCGATCTATTGAAGAAACCAGTTATGAACACGAATAATGCAGCGCTTCCTAGCAATACTTTTAACTTTTTGGGAAGTACTTATTTTTGTATCAATGGAGTAACGCAATACAAGTCGCCTCAAGACAATTTTCGCTTATCCATTGTATTACATATGTAATGCGATGGAATAAATTTTACATTCATTCGATTAAATTGGGGATGGGTGGCAGAACAGCTCGCGCGCAGAAGCGCGGGCAAGCTGGTGCTTGATGCGGGGTAAAAATTTAAAACCGAAAGGGTAAGCAATAGCCGTGTACGTGAATTAACCCATTTTATGCAATGTATATTGCCAAAGGCTATTATATTCACCTCTTTGTTTATAGAGGAAAAATTTCTTACTATATTTGTAGTCTATTTATTAAAAATAATTCAACATCATGAAATGCCGACCAATTTAATTTTTTTTTTATTAATAAATCAATAAAGTTTAAATTGATTATACATATGTAAAAAATAGTATGTGCTAATTCATACTGGCGAACAGTGCGAGCGATTTTAAAATGAAAAATTTAAGTAAATACTTGCAATGATTTGAAACGTACTCGGAATGCAATCTCAACCGGATTCGATATAGGAAACCCGACAGTTACTACGACGTATGTTGAAGAACTTAGAGGATCTTTTTTTTGCCCTTCTGAAAGAA
>NW_016243120.1:0-1009 GCF_001687245.7 Rhagoletis zephyria | reverse complement strand
GTGCTCAAAGTTGCCAGGCGACGACGACGACGACTGCACTCTCTGCACCAGATCGGGAAAGACCCAGCTAGGACCGCCGATCATCGCTTGCACCGCTTCAGGATTCTCATTCTCGTTTGCTTCGTAGTCGCTAAAGTCATCATCTTCAGGCGCCGCTTCGATGAACTGAAACAAAATAACATTTAGAACCAGCATGAAAACTACACACAAACAACAACCACAACCTCATCGGCATCGTTAGCTTCTTCATTCATGGTGATGAACTAAAAAATATCCCAGAATATACAGTGGAATCAACCGTCAAACGTGAAAGCAGAATCCTCCAAAGCCAGTGACCAAAACAAAACAATTTTTTTTTGCAAAAATGTTTTCTCGCAGCGAGTCCACAAACGACGTGCTAGGTGTTCGTCGAGCAAGAAGTGAAACAATTTTTTAACACAAAAGAAAGTCCAAAATCCAAAAACTTTTAATTTATTTTACAATAAAAAATTGAAAAAGTACAATCATTATCAGTAGTACAGATAAGAAGGAGGAGTAGTCGAGGCGGTGGACGGAAGGGAGTGATGGGGATGATGGTACTGGTGGTGATGGGAAGTCGTTCCATACGGGAAGCTGCTGCTACTGCTGCTGATAGAGGTGGGAATGATTGGAGAAGTTGATGATTGCTGTTGAGAGTGAATACCAGTCCCAAACTCATAGCTACTACTACCGCCACCACTGAGCGACTCTTGAAGGCGATTATAGGCAAAGCTACTGCCACTGCCGCCGCCGTTGATGTTCGAATTCTCCGGAATGCCGTAAGTTGAATTTCCAGCTGAGTAGTCAAACGTACCAGGAACATAATTTGATGTGGCAGAAGTGGGTACTGTAACCGGTGGACTGCTGTAAAATGGCGGTTGGTGGCAGGGAGGATGATAGGGATGCGGTGGGGGCGGCAAGTGGTGGTGATGCTCGTGAAAGCTGCTGGAGAACTTGTGAAAGAGACCGAGAAAGTTGGCCGATGCGGAGG
>NW_016243119.1:0-1010 GCF_001687245.7 Rhagoletis zephyria | reverse complement strand
ATATACCGTTTAAATAAGAAAAAAAGACGGGCCTCGCCCATATTTTTACTTTTTCAGTTTTTTACATACAAAGGAGCAATCTCAAAACATCGCAGGCCCATATCTCGATTTCGGAGGCTAACTTCGAAAAAACGGAGAAATATTTGTTTAGTTATGACTCAATCTCTTAAAAACAGTTAGTCTGGGCGAAGTGCTCTACAGAGTTATCGTATCACGGTCCTACCAAGTGTTTATACAACTTTAGATATAAATTACCACTTGGCCAATACATTTGTAAATTTGTACCTACATACATATATACATATATTTAAGCCATAAATTTATCAAAATCTAAATTTGTGCCTTCATTTAACTTACCTTACAAAAGTAGGAGGGGTAATACTAATGATAGAACCATTAATCGAATAACCAATTATAATCGGTTATTTTCATTTGGTTAATGATTTAATTGTATCGAAATTATCCTTTCGATAAGTCGATCGATTAACCGATTAATTTTCAAAATAATCGAAAATAAACCATAAACAAATAATTTTACATATGTACATTAGACTGCATCACCAAAAAAAGTTGCAGTTTTTCCCTCGGAATTACAAAATTTATTATATTTTAAGACGTCGACCAAAATATTTCGGATAAATATTAATNGAGCTGAACCGATTTGAAAATACCTCCAAAAATGGAGTTTTTTATGTATAAATATAGATTTTTAATGCTGTGTTTTTACTTTTTTCAAAGACTGATTTACGAAAAACTTGAATAACTGGGCCAAAACTATTCTGATTTAGATTTATGGGATCTCAGTAGAAAGGTATTTTCACACTGTTTTATTTCTGTCAAAAAAAAGTCATTCGTGTCCCATTTTTTTTTTCAAACAACACATCTTAATTCAACATTGAATGCCGCTCGTTCATCCTACCTTTCTCTTTCATCCTTTGAATGGTTAGGTTAGGTTAGGTAAGATGGCAGCCCCGTGTAACCGGAGCTCACTTAGACAATGTAAGATTGTC
>NW_016243118.1:0-1010 GCF_001687245.7 Rhagoletis zephyria | reverse complement strand
TAACCTACCTAGTTCCTTTACTACAAGTACTAGTTTAAGGTAATAAAAACACATTGCACAGTATTAAAGCTGTCATTATTTTGGAAGTAAATTTGTTGCATGATAAATTTTCGAGCCCAAAATAGAAGTATGTACTTAAGGGAACTATTGTTGTTGGAGAGAACTGATCATCTTTAATTAGCTGTGAATTGATCGAACTCATCTATGAAAGTACATACCAAGGCGTATTTGACACCATGGTACATACGGTAAATGTGGAAACATATGTATTGTCGCAGTTGCAATTGCAATGGTCATGTCCACCCACTTGCATTTCTCGCCTTTCTATTGCTCGTAAATATTGTTTGGAGAATGCTGCTGACGAACACAATCCGGTAATGTGGACCCGACGGTCGTTGGGTCGATTGCTTTGGAGTATCGAAAGATTCTATATATCGACATTTGATGGCATAATTAAAAATTATTGACAGAAGGTTCATTAATTTCATCGCTTATTCGCAAATAATTACATACACATCTCCACAGAAATTGATTTACTTATGAAATTTACTTTCGATTGCTAAGAAATGTCACCAAAATTAAATAGGTACCTTGGATTAATAGGAGAAATGTGATCGATGTTTGGCTGTGCGTTCGTTCGTATAAAAATACCATACAACATATATTTAAATGAAGAACAAGGTGGACTTATAGTTCGTCTCATAGAATAGCAATGAATAGCTCGCATATACTACGAATTTATAATAATAAATGCGTTGGGCAGGTACCTCAGTCAAGGATCGAAAATTTTATTTTGAACTTTGTGAAGATGCTATTAATCAAAATGGACTCAGAAAATACTAGGCTGTTAACATTATTTTTATTACAATTGCATTTTAAACAATTATTATTAGAAAATTAAATCACCCCCAAATTTCTTAAGCAAACAATTTTTTTGCTCCTCCAACAAAGTTTAAAGCGGTATTTTAAATAATCCAACATTTTTTACATGTGTTAAATGTAGCAAACAA
>NW_016243117.1:0-1010 GCF_001687245.7 Rhagoletis zephyria | reverse complement strand
GAGACAGTGTGTGTGTGGTGTAATTCAATACGATAACGATGGGTGATGCGGCCACAGACAGACAGAAGTCAGTGAGAAGACGAAGAAATTTCAGAGTTCGCCTGAAAGAGCAAAGTTTCGGTGACAGGCGGAAAGTTGGCGTTGAAGGCAATAGCAGCAGCAGCCACTGATAAAGCAGAGCAGTGAAAATGTTCGATGATTTCGCTGACGATTGCTCCTTACTGGCTGCTGTTCGGGAGAACAGAAACTGGAGGAGTGCAAAACTGAGCGATTAGAGCTGAATTGCAATTAATTGAAAGCGGCTGAGAAGAAGAGCAAAAATTGTTGCTGCTGCTGGGTGGATGGATGGATAATTTATGGGCATTCGGTGAGATGTTGCTTCGTCAACTTTAGCCGAAGTCACAATCAGTATCGATGCGACTAGTGTCTGCGTGTGCTGGTGGACGAGAAAAAGGTATTAGTGATCAGGCAAACTGCTAAACTGTGTGTTCTCTACAGATTTAGGAGAGTAGATCGAAAGAAGGAAGAAAGAAGGAAAAGTGACTGTCGCAAATGGCAAATTAACAGATTTATCAGCACAACAGATGCCTTTGCTGGTGTTAGTATGCTAGCTCTGTTGGCTAATTTGCTGTCTCCCGTCGACAATCTGGCCAGCGAGAGAGAAAGATGCACGGTCAGTGAGAGTGAGACAGATTGAAAAATGAAGACTAATCACCGAAAAGCAGTGCTAAACTGTCAGAGCATGGAGGAAAACGTTTGAAGAAGTAAGAAGTCACAGCACAGCTGACTGACTGATGTTCGGTGCTGCTTGCTCAAGTGCCGGTGTCTTGAGCAGTCTGGTCAGACAGACAGTGCAGTATGTATGTTCGATGTGTGTGTGCGTCCTCGACCAGTGCTCGGTGGTGACTGACTGGAGAGAGTGAGACACTTCTGTTGGGACACGGTGGCCACAAGTGTCAGGCCCCAGTGCAATTGCAATGGCATGTGTCGGAGTGAGTGAGTGAGCAAAT
>NW_016243116.1:0-1010 GCF_001687245.7 Rhagoletis zephyria | reverse complement strand
ACCACTTGACGATGTTTGGGTGTGGGCTGCAGTGATAAACTGGAGTTCAGTGATAAACTGTCAGTAAACACATGTTTTAACATAAACGCAATAACGGTGTGCCCATTTCTTAGCTCAATTGCTCAAAGATCAAATGAATCCAACAAAAGTGCTGAGTGAACTTGGAAAAACGCGTGGCGCAATTAAAAGTTACGAGTACAATAGGACGTAGGAGAAATTTGCGCTTTGATTGCAACGGTAAACCAAAAATCCGAATCAACGCTGATATGCCGTTATACTTAGTTGATTGTGAGCGTAATTCTTATGGGCATGGTTGGAAATTGATTGCTAGTTTGGATGCAAGGCATCGAAAGCGTTTGAACGAAAAAAAAATCAATACGAACAGATTCATTGATATGAAAACTGGGAACGCGGCGACGGCACGAGTGACTACTTTATTGCTTTATCGGCTTGGAACATTTGCATGCTATAGGCTGGTATGCAGCTCTCAAGAAAACGGTCAAGAAAAAAATTGCCATTATTTCGTGCATGTGTCCAACAATTTTGATAACTGATACTTCACCAGCCTGTTGCCTCGCTCTTTCCTCAAGAAAAAATGGAGCGGGCATACTTTTCTGTTACAAGCATGGGTTGCCTTGGCCCTCGTTTATATTAATCATGATTCAATAATACAAGGTTAGATAATTATTGACAGAAGCGGTTTGACACTCCCTTACAAAAGGTTGCATTTACGAAGGACAGAGAAAGGGGAAGAATGAAATCTCTTGGTGCGAAAATGGTAGTAAAAAGTAGGCAATTAGTAGTGAAACTCCTTTTGTAAATTCTAATGTATTTGCAGAAAATCTGGCATCTTAAACGAAATATTGAACGTAATATTGATATATCTACGTAAATTATGTAATTTATGTGCTATTTAGCTGTATAAAAGCTGCAAAAAGACTCAAAATTAATATAAAACTCCTCTTCAGTTAAATATGCTTCATATGCATATACAAATAAACATATTGCAC
>NW_016243114.1:0-1010 GCF_001687245.7 Rhagoletis zephyria | reverse complement strand
ATCCATCTCAATGAAAGTGCATGTTTTAAAGGCGCACATCAAGCTATCCGCCGGCTGACTGCAGGAAAGTGCCGCCAATACTGAATATGATTGACACTCGGTGTAATGGAAATGGGTCGGATTGTCTTATTCCCCGCACACTTAAAGGTGTCACAATTCAGACTTCTCTTGAAGTGAATTATCTAGGAGTTATTCTGGATAGAAAATTATCGTGGAAATCTCACGTGAAGGACAATACCTCCAAAGCATTGGCGGCATTTTGGCAATGTAAAAAGGTGTTTGTCAAAACGGTGGGTCTGTCACCAAAGGAAATCCTTTGTATTTATACATCTGTGATCAGACCCATAATCAGCTATGTCAGTGGTATAGTGGAGAATCTAAGGCATTGGCCGTTCCTCTAACTGCTTCCAAACTACTTAATAACTACATAACTAGCTTGCTTTACTCTGCCTGCCAGGTCACTCAGGAGGACCTGGTAATGTGACATCTAACCGAGTTGGCTCATTCCAGGCATTCATTGGTCCGCAACCAGTTATATCACTGCCACATTCGGCCGCCGAAACCGCCATCAGAAACTGGGTGAATATTTCGCCTAGCAATGACTGGGAGGCATCGAGAACGCATTGCTGGGGGAGTTTTTTTGAAGATGCTCATTTATGTATGTAGCGAGCTGATTGTAGCCCAATCTAAAGCTGAACAAATGCTGCTGAGTGGCTCATCGAAGCGTTCTCTATTTTTTCGCACGCGTTGGTTACCGAGGCATTTGCTACCAGCATAAAAAATGATTGAATAAAAAATTGAAAAAAAATATATATATAAGGGCCTTGGCTCTACCCTTTCGCCCTCTCCCCCTTCATTAGATCTTGGCTACGCCCTTGTGCATAGATACATTTCGTCACCTGAAATGCAAAAAGAAGTAAGAAACATCATCGTTTAAAGGCAAAAAGTCATAACTAATAAGAAATTCAAAATTCATTTTTTGATTTATATGATGGATTTCATCGAATTAC
>NW_016243113.1:409-1010 GCF_001687245.7 Rhagoletis zephyria | reverse complement strand
TTCGATCCGTGTTCGCAAACACTGCTGAAACATATCGATGACTTGACATCCAATTGCAGGGTAATTCCTGTGGTCTGGAGGAACGGGACCACCTCGATATCATCACTGGTACCTTATCCGATCATCTGCGTGAACTCGTCCACACTCGACAAGTCCACACGTTGGAGCAATTGCGNTCGTTCCCTGGGTCCGACTCCGATGACAGGGAATGTGCATACTTGAACAAGCAAAAGAAACCAATTAAAGCATCTCAAAAACATAGGTATTCGAAACCAGTCGAGGATTATAAAAATGACAAAAATCCAAAGGAGAATGATACGAAGTTAGGAACTATCGTCGACCGATTTTTCGTTGTTGAGGGCGACGAAAATGTACGATGTGCCAAATGACCCGTGTGGGGCCATCACGTCAAAAAGTGTCAAACCCAACCGAATCGGGTGATGTGCTACAAATGTACACGACCAGGGGTTACGTCCGATCAATGCTCGTGTTCAAAAAACGCGTAAGGGAGTCGATTGGGAATAGTGGTCCATCGTACTCAGAGTCCACAACTTTATCTAAATCCACTGTCTCTAACAATCCGCACTCTACCGAAGTCCCT
>NW_016243113.1:0-290 GCF_001687245.7 Rhagoletis zephyria | reverse complement strand
CTAAAGTCGAAATGGTTACGGCGGATGAATTTATTAATTTTTGTAACCAGCCACCATGGAGTGGGAAAGAACAAGCTCAGGTATCTTCTATGAGTAATGATCTGGAGCCAATTGACGCTTCTACACTAGGTTTAGAGGGCGACATAGATATCCCAAAACTAACTTGCGTCAGCCTTCCACATAACCTCACCCCAGATCAAAGACAAATGCTGGACGCCGTTCTCAAACTTTTTAATCCAATTCCTGAGTCTGGTCCTTTAAATGTCACTAATCAGATCGAACACGTAATT
>NW_016243112.1:0-1010 GCF_001687245.7 Rhagoletis zephyria | reverse complement strand
TATAAATAATTTATGACTACGTATGCAAAGCGCATACTACGTAATGATGACTGCAAAAAAAATATTTTTTTTATAATTTCTACATTAAAAATTCATAAATAAATAGCCGATTTGATAACAAAGAATATTTCTAAATATAATATTTGTGATCGAAATTCACCTAATTAAAATGAATTATGATAGATGCCGAAGGGTACCTTTAATCTCTCAGGTAGATTTTATTTTGCAATTTCTCTTTGTTTGTTTCATTGCCCTCTTTGAATTTCTAAAAATATAAAAGATCCCTTATTAACGCGTTTTTTTAAAGATGATCGTTGTCCTTATAAAATATGCAGCAACAAATTATACGAATTGATGCAAGCATTCAAGTGAATTTGTAGAAAAGTTATTATTTAATTTTTAGTTCTTAATTATTGTTCAGTTGATTGTAGAAAAACTTTTTTGTTATTGTAAATTTTGTTTGAGGACTTACGTTGATTGTAAAATAAAACTTTTAGTAGCGTAATATAGCAGAATAATTATTCTTTTGCTATACGCCTTCCGGAGATCAAAGAAACTGATCGAAGAAAACAGAATTTCTTCGGAACTGGACTTTCCTTTGCCAATCTTATATGGTTCGAGGATCAATGATCCCTTTTAACAGGAATTGTTTAAATTGGCAGACCCCACGTTGTACAGTGGTTCGGATCGCAAATCTAGCTGGACGAAACTATTTAAACAAATACTCCTTGATAGATCTTTACACCACTTCTTACCTAGGGGATTTTTGGGTCGCTGATTACGAATCTGAAGTCACTTATCAAAAATTCAAAATGGCGGATCCAATATGGTGGACGAAAATAAAAAAATCGGTAGATTTCCATGAAACTGGGTATCNTAAAATGGCGGATCCAATATGGCGGACGAAAATTTAAAAAAATCGGTAGATTTCTATGTAACTGGGTATCTGGGCGTTTTCTGTGTTGCTGACTACGAATCTAAAGTCATTTACTTAATTTACTTTATTTACT
>NW_016243111.1:0-669 GCF_001687245.7 Rhagoletis zephyria | reverse complement strand
ACTTATGATCACATATATGTATCTCGGTAACCGTTCTACCAATTTGTACCATTTGGATTGTACTTGCCACATAGAAGCAAAACGTTGAAACTTATTGAAATCGAACTAAAATTACGGCCGCTTTTCATATAACAGTAAATTTCAGATATGCTTGAAACTTCAATATTTCGAAATTTAAGGACGCTAATTTACTCAAAATGGATACACCTCGGTTTACCATGTAGCGGTAGCTTTCGGAAAGGTGAAAAACATATATTTAATACTTGCGCCGGGTATTTAATGTTCGGCTCCGCACGAACTTAGACTTTTTTACTTGTTTTTTATTATTAATGGCTAAGACTGAACCAATAATAAACAAGAAAAAATAGCTTAAAAGAAAAGATAATCAAGAATAGATAAGTATTTCCCATACAGTCAGTTTGATACTTCAAATCCGAATTAAGAAAACGTTTTGTTCAGAAGTAACGAGACTTTTTAAAATGTCATAAATGAAAAAAAATACAAAATTTTTATATGATTTACCTAATAAGCCGAGATATCAAGTACATTTTTTTAAATATATCTATGTAACAACGAAAATAAATCAAAAACAGTGTCAAATTGACACCAAATCCGGATGGAGGTTAAAGGACTATAAATCCTTTTCCCACAAAATGGTCGATCTTTAAA
>NW_016243110.1:0-1010 GCF_001687245.7 Rhagoletis zephyria | reverse complement strand
GCGGCGGCGGCGTGGCTCGGCGGCGTATACCTCTAGTATGTACATATATTTTAAATTTATTTTAATGTTTAAAAAAATGATTTTTAAAAGTCGAACAACATAACATTAAGAACTCCTAGTTAGCAGATCTTTCAACTGATCTTTCAAATTGACATTCGATTTACGAATGACTTTTGTCTTTCGAAAGACTGTGGTGAGTTGCAAGATAGTTGCCAGAATTGCCCTGTAGGTTTTCCAAAGCTTACTTCCCGCAACATTAGCTCACTGATGTCCCAAGACATATGGCTAGCTGAGCTGAGCTAAGCCAACTCGCCTGCAACCGCACATCGCTTGCGGCAACATTATTAAAATCTTCAAGGTTAACCAACAGCGCATAGTTTTTTGTATAATTTACAATTACATTGCAGTTGACATTTACGAGCTGCCTTACGGCTGTCTGTCGCTATGTTTATAGCACAACAGTTTGTAAAGAAAAATAAAATACTTAGCTATAACAAATTTTTTGCAGCACACATTGCGTTTTTTAAATCTATCAGATAGCATCTTCATTGTCGCAGTGGCACCCTCCCTTTATTCTTTTATTAGTTGGCTGTTGTAGTTTTTCGNGTTGTTGCTACAAACATCGATTGCCACCACCAACAGCAGTACAACCAACCACTGCACCACAAACTGCTTACAGTAGCCGGTAACAGAGGTCTCGACGCGCGTCCATGCGTCAATTTTTCATCTAAACGCACAATAAACAGGTGAATTGGCCATCTATGTGGATATCGGTGGGAGCTAAATAGTACTATGTAGACAGTTGGTCGGACATTCGGTTAGCCGGTTGTTTGACTATTATTTCTTCTTGGTACTCTTCCTCTTTTCTATCTTGCAAGAAAACACTCATTGCGCTTTTTCTAGCTCGTATATACATACATATATCTGTAAGTACATACGATGTTATTAATTGCATTTGTGCACCCTACAATTATTAGGCGGCTAGCTGGTGCCACTCCTAGCTGCTTGGA
>NW_016243109.1:0-1010 GCF_001687245.7 Rhagoletis zephyria | reverse complement strand
TTACATATATCGACCCCTTTGCGCAAAATTATCGTCTATTACATTTTTTAAAAAATTTTTTGATGCAACTTTGTTTTACAACCCATACCGCATCACGACTTGAATCCCAATAGCTACCCCAAAAATTGACTGCAAATTTTATGGTATGTGACAATGATTTTTTTCTTGTGGGCGAAATTATCAATAGGGCTAAGAAATTAGAATGTAGAGACCTTTCTACAGAAAAATCTTGCGTTTAGTTATATGTATTTCTCAGCAAATCTAAACTTTGGTATTGATGGTGCTAGCCAAAGCAGAGAAAAATACAAAAAAAAACTTTCCTGTAAAATTTGGTTTTTGCAACATACGATAATTTTGNTTTATGTACATAATTTAATCTGGAATAGCGAATAATAAATAAATGCTATTATTAAACATGAAGTATGTTCATTAGGGTGCAACACCAAAAAACGATGCAGGTTTTCAACCGGAATTATAAAATTTTTAGGGGTATTCATCTAAGCGCGCAAATGCCTCATAATCATGTAAATCTACTTACTTACTTTTGCATGGGAAAGTGGTTTATTTAGGTATTTCATGAAAAGATTTACTTGAGCGGGACTCATTGCAAAGTACCTCCGTAAATCTCATTATTTCAAGTTCGTTGATAAAATATTTAAACATATGCTCATCTTAGGTGGTTTTTTAGAAAAAATATTTTTAAAAACTAATTTTATTTCTGAAAAAACTCGATTTTTGAAGGTATTTTCAAATAATATTTAATAATAATAATATTTTTCCGAAATATTTTGGCGGATAAATATACTAAATTTTATAATTCCCATGGAAAACTTTTGGGGTGAAGAGTGATGCACCCTAATTTACAAACTCAAAGCGTATAAAAAATAAGCTAAGCTGTAAATAAATATTTTATGTATTATGAATGTAAGAACGTTTACATTTGCTACTTTTATTTTGTTCATATTAATGTAAGTATGTTTTCAGTTAAAAACAACAACCACCACAAACAA
>NW_016243107.1:0-1010 GCF_001687245.7 Rhagoletis zephyria | reverse complement strand
CCATATTCAAAATACAGAAGTCTTTATGTTGGACTTAACCACGTTTGAAAAAATACCATATGGACCTTGTTAGTTTTCAAGCGAAATTTCCCAAAATGCCGTATGATATACCTAAGCAGGTTTGATATGTATCTACTTAAATGTCACAATCTATAGTCGCCGAGCATAATGGATGGAATGGACATAAAAAAATTTGATTTACACTTCTGAAGTAGGGCGTTCTGGAAAAGTTTTCTGAGATAGGGCGTTTTCGAACTGGCTGCCAAGATAGGTCGATCTTCCACTCAGGTATCGATATGTAGATAGACACAAATATATGAGAATTCACCACTCATACACTTAAACTTGCTACACCTTAATTTACCACTCCTTAACTCATTACATCTGAACTCACCACACCTAAACTCAGCACACTTAATTTCACTACATCACATGACATCACATTACATTACCTCACATGATATGATATCATATGAAATGACACGATATCACATTAAATCGCATGATCATGACATCCTATCACATTACACTGCACGACATCGCACGCACATCACATAGCGTTGTATCACGTCAACGCACCTCACACTATTTAGGTGAATATGTAGATAAAAAAAACATAAAAGCAAAGACATGAAGAATAGGAAGAAAAATGAAAATCAAGGTACAGTGTGGCCCAGCTGCACTTACTTTTTTGTTGTACGATATTACGAAAAGAAAGTAAAAACTAAACAAATTTGCATACTTAGTGAAAAATTCTCTGTACGTAAAATTTCGTGGCTCACTGTATATATTTTTTATTTAATTATAATAAGTCTCCCTCGAAGTATACTTCACATGAAAGGGTTTTGAATGCTCACGTATGTATGTACATTAGGGTGGTCCAAAAATGCATGTGGAAAAAGTAAAACTGGGGTTTTTTATGCTCACACCCCCTACGATTGTTCTATAACGAAAAAATTTACCCCTTTTTTATACCCGAGCGCACTTGTGCACAAGGGTATATTAATTTT
>NW_016243106.1:840-1010 GCF_001687245.7 Rhagoletis zephyria | reverse complement strand
TGAGGTTGCCCCTGATAATGCCAACCAGTTCCTTCTCGGGGATTTTTTTCCGAAGTCGGAATGTGAGATTATGAATTTCACCATAAAATTCCTCAAAGTTTTCATGAGGCTGCTGCTTCCGCTCCATTATCTCACGGATTATTTCATAATCTGACTCGGCGGTCTTGAAG
>NW_016243106.1:0-610 GCF_001687245.7 Rhagoletis zephyria | reverse complement strand
AATTTCACCATAAAATTCCTCAAAGTTTTCATGAGGTTGCTGCTTCCGCTCCATTATCTCACGGATTATTTCATAATCTGACTCGGCGGTCTTGAAGTGGCTCAGCATCTCGGACTTTTGTTCAAAATAACCGAATTCTGGATTCTCTGCATTGTCCTCGAGTACCTCCAATACCACTTCAAGGCCCCGCCGGTCATGAGGCAATGAAAATCCGTGAAAAGTTGGAAAAACGATATGTTGTACTGTTCACGCATTTTCTCTACACGGAATACGAAGCTTTCTATACTCATGCCCTTATTAGACCCATCGAATTTCACATGCCATTTTTCTAAGTCGATCTTCTTCCATCTTTTATCGTTGCTCGATTGCAACGAAGTTGAGCCTCGCCTTCCATCGTCGTTGTCTTGCCCTGCTGCAGACGATCTAATGTTGCTTATCTCCGGGGTGGATGCCATGGCTGGTTGACTAGCNGTTTTATCGTTGCTCGATTGCAACGAAGTTGAGCCTCGCCTTCCATCGTCGTTGTCTTGCCCTGCTGCAGACGATCTAATGTTGCTTATTTCCGGGGTGGATGCCATGGCTGGTTGACTAGCGCCTGCTTTCGCAGATG
>NW_016243102.1:0-1010 GCF_001687245.7 Rhagoletis zephyria | reverse complement strand
AGGAGACAAAAGAATAAGACGATACATTATCAAAACGAACAACACAACGATACACACAAATCAAACAAATTATTCAATTCAGCAAAATTACAAGAAGAGTAGTTAAAAGCAACCGTCTGACTAGCTATCGGTAATTCAAAATATTGGTAAAATTCAAACTCCAAAACCATAGGGCTATGATGCTGATTTGGAGGGGAGATGTAACTGACCGCATGAGAGAGCTTGAAATTTATATTAGAGCTAATAAATATTAAACCTAAAATTCGGTTTAACTCATTAAAAAAACCATTGATTTGAAATAATTCAATACATAATAAATTATCAATTAAATATGATTCAGATAAAGTAGTAACATTTGATGGGGTGAGGAAAATATTGTTATCAATAAAGCTCCAGGAAATATTACATAAATTAAAGTCACCTAAAACACAAAGTTGGCTGTTTCCAATTTTCTCGTGGAGTGCCAGTATATTGTCAACATGTGCCTTGTATATGACNTCTAGCATCTAGCAGCGGATAATAAGAATCTCGAAGATATCTGCGCGCAGCTACCAGTACACCACCACCCCTACCAACACCAGTTTTAGCAAAATCTCTGCCTTTGCGAAAAACGTCAAAGAGAGCTGGATTAAAGAACTCCGCATCGAAAAAGTTAGCATTCAGCCAGGTTTCTGTCAGAACGAAGCAGCCATAATCCAATTGTGAGCTGAGAATGTAGACAGATTCGGATTTTGTCCTGAGTCCCGAAGTATTTTGGTGATAGATACTTATTTTCCGATCACCAGAGGTGGAATGACTTTTTACTTCTTGGGCTGCGGCTGGCCATCTTTTTGAAAAAAATCAAAAGGCCAGACAGCAACGATGACAGAATTTTTTAGTAGTCAGATTCTGAAACTCCAAGCTTGAAATTAATGTGCTTAATAGTTTCCAAATCAGAATCCTTTTGACCTGTTTATAGCACACAATTGTCTTCTTATCGATAGCTGCATATTTAGCCACATAGCCAATGA
>NW_016243101.1:0-1010 GCF_001687245.7 Rhagoletis zephyria | reverse complement strand
AACCTTTATTCCTGATAATATAAAAGTTTCAAACGTTCAAAAAAAAAAACAAGTTGATAACGAAGAAAATCGAAGGATAAATAAAGAAGTAATAAGTAGTCATATGAAAATGCGCAAAGATTTTTGTTATGAAAAATGACCAGGAAAGAATGTTACTCATACGCCACGTATACCTGAAAACATCTCGAAGACTTATCCATAGAATAAAAATTTAACACGATTCTCGGAATCAGCGAGCAATTCTATATCGGATTTGGATAGTGGCGTCCGTTGAATATTTTTCCTGTAAACCAGAGTTATTTTTCTGTCTTTAACTTTTTTAGTGCCTTCTTTTGCCTTTTTTTGTTATTTCTAGTGCCTTTTCCTGCCTATTTCGCTGTTTTATTTTGTATTTTTTTTAGGATTTTAGTTCCTAAAAACCCGTTCCCTGATAAGAAATAATAGATTGGGGCTTACGCAAAATGTTGGTGTTTGGCGCAGCTTCTCCTTCGTGGCGTGCGCTTCATGTTGTGGCTCAAAATGGATGCACCTACAGTTTTACGCGGACTCCGAACAGCGATTGTATTTTTATCAGAAGCTGTTTTTCATGGCAGAAATACACTCGGAAAATGACGGCCATGTGGCCAATGGTTCAGTGTCCCCTTTGTATTTCTGTTAGATGTTGAGAGCATCAGCTCACCCCATGTTCTTCGTTCATCAATCAGTGGCCAGAGTGAACGCGATACACCGCAGGTGTTCAAATTGGTATCNTATCGAAGTTGTCCGCTTTCTCATTTCTAGGAATACCACTGTGTCCCAGGACACAGCCTTTTAGGCGCCCAAAGCCTCAGGGCGCTCCTAGCAGCGGCATTTTTCACGTACTTACAAACTTGTATATACATACATGTCATATCTATTGCTATATGGGGAATGTCTTTTGAAACTGTATGCATAGAATCATTTGCGCTATTCAAACCGTTTGTTTTTATTTTTTCAATAAGTGAATTAAAAAATCAACGTGGTGAATACTA
>NW_016243100.1:0-1010 GCF_001687245.7 Rhagoletis zephyria | reverse complement strand
GAATAATTTTACAATCTGCAAAACGTTACTAGCAAGCGTTAAGTTGGCTCTAATTATAGCGATATATATGTACATACATCTGTGTGTATTCACGTGTTACTAGACCTAAGCTTTTTATTGCTTCAGTATAAGTTTTAACTCACGTCTTTTTTCTTTCGATATTCTAACATTTCTAACATTTCTAGCTATTTCTCCAACACTTTCTGCTTTGCAATTGTACTTTGCTAAGTTTTAAGCACACATGCTCATTTACCTATACATCTTTTTTTCCCCTCTCTAAATTGCCATTTTAGACATTATTGGCGCCAGCGTGGTCAGCAATTTGTTGATTTATGTATGTGTAGTATATCGTCTTTATTTATTTCTTGTCTTCTTNATTTGGCTAGCGAGTAAAGGGGCACAAAAAAAAACGTGGCTGGTTTCACAAGATAAGGACAAAAAAAAAGATTCTTAGGAATTTGCGCTGAATTTACTAGATGAGTAGTGCAAAGTATTAATAGATACTACTGCACACGAGATAACTGTACAACATGTACATGTGTAAAGGGAAATCAATAATTTCGATAGTGAAAAAAATTTAGCAAAAAATAAATGTGCAGTTCATTCGCTTTTTCTTAGGATCTCAGTTTTCTTGCACAAAAAAAAAAATCAAGTTGATTTATTTAAAGAGCTTTATTATACAAACATACATATGTATCTGCAAGATTCATACACATTAACATTTACATAAATATATATTTTTTTGTATGTACATTAGGCAGGGTCAATTTGTATGGGAGATTTTTTTAGACTATTTGTATAGCACAGAAGGATTCTACGTGGGATTCAAAGCAAATTTGCCGAAGAAACCATGGACCTAAAATCAAAATGGAGTTTGCCAAATTGCGAAAATAGGTTGCTTTGCATTTTGCTGTAGTGTTGTAAAGAAGTGGTTAAATTTTGTATAAAAACATGCTTTAAAAGGTGTTTTGGCACGAGGAATCCATTTCTCCACCAGAGAACGCAACAGT
>NW_016243099.1:0-1010 GCF_001687245.7 Rhagoletis zephyria | reverse complement strand
GGCCGGCTATGAAGAAGGATGATGAGGCAGTGAAGACGACAACGGTGGTGGTGGTCGACGATGACGAAGATGACTCGCAGGATATTTACCTGGCGCCCAACTATCTAAAGGACAAGATGGAGGTTATCATGCTCGAGGATGAGGAAGAGGAGGCGGCGGCGGCGGTGAAGAAGAAGGACAAGCAGAAGGATGGTGGTGATGAAGAGGGTGATAAGGGTGGCCGTGATGACACCAATGAAGTGCTGCCCGCCTTGGAATCCTCTGTAGCCCTAAAGAAGTCACCATTATCACGACCAAAGGGGCCAAAAACATTGAGTGATGGAAGATGTAAAAAGAAGAAGACAGCCAAGGCGAAGAGCCTTCTGACGGCAAGTGTTTCGGAAACAAAATCCGCCGCCCGTACTCTTGTCTTTAAAAGGGTGCCTTCAATGACTAAAAGTATAAAAAAGGAAACATCTCCTCTTTCTTCTCCTCCTCATCGAGCATCATCTGCCCCCATGCCACCTGTGATAGCAACCAGTGATCGTCATGTGCTTTCCCTTTCGAGTCGAACTCACAGCTCATGCGGCCAGCTCGGCGGCCCACCCTCGGCGTCAAACGTCAGTGGAGCCGCCGCCACCTCCTCTTCAGGCATCAAATCGGTAAAGGCAAATACCATTACCAGGACTACCGTTTCTGCCCCTCCCACTGCAGCATCACCAGAACAGCGTACTGAAAGAACATCCCAGTCAATTCCCGTCGTCTCTTTCTCCATTTCACTCCCACAGCAGCAGCAGCAGCAGTCGGTGGTCAGTCCACTCCCTCCGCTGGACACTCTGCTTAACCTGAACACCACAACTACTACCACATCAGAAAACCTGGTCCGCCTCTACACCTGTCCTCACTGTCGAATGTCCTTCTTCAAAGAGGTGGAGGCCTTTGTCCACGAGAGGAACTGCTCGGTGGGCAGCACTGCTGCTGATGATAATTCTGCTACTATTGCCGAGCTCTCCAAGCCGTCGTCGCTCGCC
>NW_016243098.1:0-1010 GCF_001687245.7 Rhagoletis zephyria | reverse complement strand
ACGAAATCTGAAGCCACCGACTTTGTGTAATGGCACAAGACTTTCAGTCGAAAAATTGTTTCCAAATTTGATTGAAATGGCAAGGCAGCAGGTGAAGTTGTACTCTTACCACGCATTANACGTTTCGAGTGTGCGGCGTCAATTTGGAAGAACCGTGCTTCTCCCACGGCCAATTGTATGTCGCATGTTCGAGAGTGGGAACACCAAGGTGCTTATTCATTTACGCGCCAGGTGGAAAAACCAAAAATGTTGTATACCAAAATGTTATATAAATAAGTAATAGTTTTACAACAAGAAATAAAACACAAAGTAAAAACCCTTAAGAGTTTTAATCGATTTAGGTGTAGCGAAGCGCACCGGGTAAGAGCTAGTCTTATATATAAATATAAGTGCACGTTTTTAGTGTGACCTCATAACTTGAGAACGCCTTCACCGAATTCAACCAAATTTATGTGGCATATTCGATCCATCATGCAGATGGTTTACGTGAAGTTTGCTCGATCGGAAAAGGGGGCGTGGCACCACCCATACTAACTAAAATATAAAAATAAGTGAACGTTTTTGGTGTGATCATATAACTTGAGAACGGCTTCACCGAATTCAACCAAATTTATGTGGCATATTCGATCCATCATGCAGATGGTTTACGTGAAGTTTGCTCGATCGGAAAAGGGGGCGTGGCACCACCCATACTAACTAAAATATAAAAATAAGTGAACGTTTTTGGTGTGATCATATAACTTGAGAACGGCTTCACCGAATTCAACCAAATTTATGCGGCATATTCGGGCTATCATGCAGATGGTTTATGTGAAGTTTGCCCGAATTCGTAAAAGGGGGTGTGGCACCTCCCATACTAACTAAAATTTGTATGTTGTATATCTCTTGAAATATTTGTGGTAGAGTACTGGAAGTTGATATAGAGGTATATCAAATAATTCCATACTCATGGAGAAAAATTGGTGGTATTGGAAAAGAGGGCGTGGCACCTCCCATCTTATATATAAAAA
>NW_016243097.1:0-1010 GCF_001687245.7 Rhagoletis zephyria | reverse complement strand
TTGGAGACAATAAGGGGTGTGGATAAAATTGTAAAGGGCGAGGAATACGTCCTTATTCCCGATAATATTTACGTTTTAAACGTTCCATATTTAAATTGGGCTCCACTTGTAACAACTTACGTCGAGCGCACATTTAGTACATTCAAGGCTTTTCTTCGCGAAAATCGAATGAAAATGCTGCCAGAAAACTTCAAAATGCATCTTGTGGTTCAATGTTACTACAACTATACAGATTAAAGTTTTATGAGTTAGAAACTCGAAAGGATAAAATAGTCAAAGATTCAAAGTACAAATTTTTCATATAATGAAACTAGTTCATAGTTTTTCTCTTTTTACTTGTAATATAAATATTTCTAAAATAAATGTAGTTTTTGATTGTTCTTCGTATTTTCTGTCTTTTTTACAAGCTTTTATTTAACTTCACTTGTATGTATTTATGTATGTATGTATGTATCTCTGTATGTCCTGGAACTTTGCAGGCAATATTTAACAAACTTCCCGATAAGCTACAGACTTGAAACTTCAAACTTAGCTCAGAACTCGAGGACAATGCAATATAAAAGATGACTTAATCCGCTAGGTGCCGCAGGAGTCGAGATATTTGTAAAACCCGCATTTAAAGTCTGATTTGATGAGGTATTTGTAAAACCTCCATTTATAGTCTGATGTGGTTCATATTTAGAACATATATTACTTGTATGAAAAGAAATAAATCCAAAAAAAATTTTGCCGATAGGTGGCGCAGGAGTCGAGATATTTGTAAAACCCGCATTTAAAGTCTGATTTGATGAGGTATTTGTAAAACCTCCATTTATAGTCTGATGTGGTTCATATTTAGAACATATATTACTTGTATGAAAAGAAATAAATCCAAAAAAAATTTTGCCGATAGAAATCACTATATCTAAATATTATTATATACTTTTTAGTTCTTGTTGTAATATAAGCATGTTTTTAGTTTTTTAACTATACACCCCTATTGCGAATGTCGACTGGCAGTAGATAAACGA
>NW_016243096.1:0-1010 GCF_001687245.7 Rhagoletis zephyria | reverse complement strand
TTGAATTGTATGGTAATTGGCACTTTATAAGCCTGATGTGAGACAAAGATACAGATGTGCGCAAGGTGTGGCTCTTTTACCATAGATTTATTGTGGTCCCCAGCTGCTGTTTGTTGATGTACAATTAGGTGGGATCTGAAAGAATCGTTTGGTTGGTTTGTAGGCAACAGCTTACTACCGGATTCCCAAGTTACTCCTCTGAGTAGAGTAGAAATACCCGTAAGTCCTTAAAGTCTGAGTCACATTTATGCCATTTTAAGACTTCGAAATTTAAATTTATAACCTCTTTTTATTTTTGTACATATGTAGATATATTTTCCAGTGTTTTCAATAAATTTATTGAACCGCCCCTGTATTTTTCGCTAAACTTTCATGCATACCCAATCAGCGTGCCATAGAGCCTTGCTTCGTCTCCGGTTCCATTGTTATGGCAAACGCTAGTGGTATGTTGGTACAATAATTACATTGCAGCAACAACATAAGCATGCATAAATAAAAGCAAAAGCAACAACAACAACAATAATGTTGACAGAAACGGTAGCATATACATATCTAAGAGTGGAATTACTTCAAAGCATGCAACAGGAATTTTTTCATATAACTCATTTCCTCGCCAACCCCAGCCAAATCAGCCTGGTGGCAATGTGCTAATGCCTGCCAGTATGTATATGNCTCATAGTTGTAAAGTGCCAATGTACGTGGTGTAGCGCAAAGAGGCAAAACAAAAAAGAATATAAAAACAATTATACCTGTGCTTTCACAAAAATACCTTCATAACAAGGCTAAAATTTATTTGACGCTATTGTCGTAGCGCAAAGTTAAATACAAATGTATTAACACACATACGCACATGAGTAGAGGGAGCATGGACACAAAGTACAGAGGATGTATGCAATAAAAAGCTTGACTGTGGTTTTTTTGTTGTTGTTGTTGTTTTACTAATTGTGTTGCAGTTGCCACCTTTATAAGTAACGGGTGATTTTTTTGAGGTTAGGATTTTCATGCATTAG
>NW_016243095.1:0-1010 GCF_001687245.7 Rhagoletis zephyria | reverse complement strand
ATTAAATTTCCGACTTTACTTTTTTTGGATCACCCTAATGTACATACATACCGATTTTTAAGAAAATCTAAATACCTAAATGCATACACATGTAAATCAGTTATTCATAAAAATTTTAATTAATTTTAATCTCTTAAGACATTTTCTGATTTCAATTTAATATAAATAAGTATGTACAGTGTTATCTGGCTGGAGTGAACACCCGATGCTACGAACACCTCGAAAGAGTGAACATGAAAATTTTTCCATTGAGTACTCTATAGAGTGAANTTTTCCATTGAGTACTCTATAGAGTGAACAATTTTGAGTCTTTGTAGAGTGAACAAAAGTTAAAACCAATTCCTTCCAAATTCAAAACTGTAACGAAAAATTTCCCGAACTCCCGAACTACACAAATTACTGAACCCCAGCGAAGCATCGACATGGGTTCCGTAAAGTGCACAGCACAACAACAGCACTTGACGCCATCAATACCCAGATAACTCGTGGCCTTAACCGAAACCCCCCTGTTAGAGAATTACCTGAGTGGTCGAAACTCGTCAGTGGTCTTTAGAGACAAATCGAGCAAACCTAGGAAAAACCTTTGCCCACTGCTGTTCAACTTTTACATTTCTAAGCTCCCTCAACCACCAGAGGTAGTCTCGATTGTCTCTTATGCTGACGATTGCCCGATAATGGTTATCTCGCCGAGCTTTCTCGCTTCGTCACTGCACGGAGCCTAACCCTCTCCCCTACAAAATCCTCAGCAACGCTTTTCACCACTTGAACTAAGGAGGTCAGACTGCAACTGGGTATTCTCGTCGATGACGAACCAATTCCGACGTTGAATAACCCGAAGATGCTCAGAGTAACCTTCGAAGGTCTGCTCTCCTTCTCGGCGCATACAACCGCAATTGTCAATAAAGTAGAAAGCCCCAACAAAGTCCTCAAGTCGCTAGCCGGGAGCACCTGGGGCAAAGAGAAAGAAACGTTTTTGGCAACGTACAAGGCAACTGGCCGGCCGGTTCTGA
>NW_016243094.1:0-1010 GCF_001687245.7 Rhagoletis zephyria | reverse complement strand
GGTTAGCATTAGGATATACGCTTGAATAAGTATAAGAGGAAAATAATTAAAATAAAATTGTTAATTCACTGTGGAGAAAAGATTGAAAAGAAAATATGGTTTGATTATTTTTGTCGTTTAAAGAGGTATTAAGCATAACCATGGAGTGCTAAGCACCGGCTCTTGGTGTGGGTGTTGCAACAGAGGGGAAGAGGGAGTGTGAAGACGCAACGACAACTGACGTGAAATGACTGACTGATTGATAGACGGACGTGTGTCAGGCTTAGGGGGCGTTGTAAGAAGGTGAGGAGTCACGACAACGCCCAAGGCTTCGCGTGGAGTTTACGTAGAAGAAGGGTGGGATGACTCCACCTGACAGGACGGGACTGGAACATTTCTCTATAGTGCTTTCTCTCTCTCTTTTCCTTCTTTTTCTTTGATATTTATGATCATCCGCACTGGTATTTCTCCATATCACCAGGCACGATTAACTTTTTGTTTGTGTAGCAACTACCATGGCAGGCGGAAATGACACCCCCCAACCGAAGAGCTAGCTTGGTATGCAAGCGTGCCTGCATGCCGCCTCGCCAGGTACAAATATGCAGCTACATAACAAGAAGAAAAACGAAAGATTGTTTTCTTTTTTCCCTCCTACGCATTTCAACGCATTTCGCGTCTTCCTCTGGGAATCTGGTTTTATTAAACAATAAACAACATGAATTACAATATAATCAGAACTAATACAATTTGGACATTTTTTCAACTCACATTTAATCTACTAATTACACAAATAAATATCACAGACGAATGTACATTCTAAAAAGTATATTTATGTATGTATGTATAGATAAAATTCTTCATTGCTCTTATTTGTATACTTGTTTGATGACAGCTGTGTAGGCGTTATTTGTTTTGTCCAGCTGTCCAGCTTTTGTTGTATACGTAGGCTTTCCAATGTTATTCTCCTGCTTTCTCCTCTTTGCACGTCTAGAATCCTCGTGTTCACGAAGTCAGCTGTGTGCTTGAATGTC
>NW_016243093.1:0-1010 GCF_001687245.7 Rhagoletis zephyria | reverse complement strand
AGCTAATTAATTGAAAATGATTAGTCTTTTATTAAATACTTCGATATTTCTTCAGCAGAAATCTGAGATAAAGTAAAGTTGTTAAAAAGCATGAAAAGCTTTACATAAAAATCGTCCGCGTCACACGATTCCACGAGGCTGTGATTACGAGTAACTATGCTGCTTTCGCATTGTGCTAATCGTCAGAAATTTCAGTTAGTGACGTACTCGGACGATACTAACATAATCGTGCAGGCCACTGGCTTTAGACAAAATGTTCATAGTAAATGATATCATCAAAATTTGTAATATGAAATCGCANCATTATATCCGCTACCTCTTGCAAAGCTTCATAGTAGACAATTATGGGCGAATAAACTAGTTTTATTCAGCTAAGGAGCTAGATTGGGTAGAAGATGTTCAAATTTTCGCTCAGCACGCGATTTGAACATTCGTTTTCACAAGTATGCTGACGTTTTGAGGCGGGCCAGATCGCCGCAAACGAAGCGAAGTGGAGTGGAGTAGAAACGCCTCTGGGTCATTAAAATAATCAACATCTCTATCATCGACATCATCAGAGCCGTCATTGTCACCATCATCAACTTACTCAACTGACATTTTCCCATTGCATCGTAAAGTTTTTACTTACTTAATTCAACATCGTTATTGCTGGTATGAATTTTGTAATCGCAAACTGAGTAACTGAAAGATTTATCAAAGAAAATCAAATGCATCGCAACAGGAAAACAAAAATAGCGGCGAATGTGAATAAGAGCTCATTCATATTTATAGTTTGTGATTGGATGTCAGTCTGGGGCTACATTGGTCATTGGTCGCTTTGGATAGTAAATAATGCTGGTGTCAAGCTGTTCGATATCTCGCGTATGCCATCTTCATGCGCTTTGGTGTGCGAAGTCAAGAAGGGCAATAGTGCATTGAGTGCTAAGTCAGACACTTAAAAATATACATACTTATGTACGTACATGCAGTGGCGGATTTAAATATTTGCCGCCCCTAGGCAATTCATAACT
>NW_016243092.1:0-1010 GCF_001687245.7 Rhagoletis zephyria | reverse complement strand
TCAACCAACTACTATCAAGTGCAGCTGATTTGCCGCTATTTAAACTTTAAATTTTAAATTAAATTTGATGACAACTTGCCAAATCATTATTTTAATATTAATACAATTTTAGTGAACATATTTGAAATTTTTTTTAGTGTCCTCATGTCATTTCATTATTTCACAATGTAGGTTTCTATATCGGATACGATGATTCTGATGTAATTCAGACACTGAAATTACACATTTCGATGTGTTATTTAATACTCCTTGTCTTTGTCCATTTAACAGCAAATGGAATTTACTTTAGGACCCATGGGCCGTAAAATTTTTCNCAAAATTTAAGTATAAAATAAATAGATAAAAATAAATTTTCAATCAAACTGATTTGTGTAGTCCAGGGGCGTCTTTAGTAAATGTTTGGAGGCTCTTTTCATATATCCTATCTTATTATATATTTCTTAGCTTTTCTACATTCTGAGAAGTTGAGAGAATGAAGTCTAATATTCTTTTTTGGTCAACTATGATGTTTGATTTCATTTTTTGCAATCAAAAATTTTCACAAGAATGGTTATAGGCTAAAACAAAACCGATATCTAAAGGGCGTGTGGAACCTCCCATACAAAACGAATTTTTCATAGTGCATATCTCTGGAAGTATTGTGGTAGAGTCCTGGAACTTTGTATGGATATATGTATATGAAGTCAATCTCAAGCTCATGGAAAAATATGTATTTATTGGAAAATGCGGCGTGTCACCGTAGAACTTGGAATAGAGGTAAATAAAATCAATCCCAAACCTATGAAAAATAGGGGTATATGAAAACGACCTCGTAGCCATTGAAAAGAGCTAGCGGTATTGATATATGTAAACATCCTATTATTATTATTACAATGAATAATTAATGTTGATATGGCAACTACCTTACTTTATACTATTCT
The DNA here is from genome assembly GCF_001687245.7 of Rhagoletis zephyria. NCBI lineage: Eukaryota > Metazoa > Arthropoda > Insecta > Diptera > Tephritidae > Rhagoletis > Rhagoletis zephyria. The sequence goes on along the minus strand of NW_016243092.1, from coordinate 90 downwards.
ACTTAGCCTACTTACTGATTCTCTAAATTACGCACGTGTTGCATTTTGTTCATTAAAACCTTAAAATACAAAAGGTGTTTTATTTCGAGT
>NW_016243091.1:0-1010 GCF_001687245.7 Rhagoletis zephyria | reverse complement strand
GAGGATACCGATAAACGTAAAGATGAAGATAGAGGAACAAAGATTAAAAGATAGGTAATTATAGAAAGAGGATTTAGATAGAAATACAGATACCCATTCTGGGAACTATTTTGGTATTTTAGTGATTTTCGGGATTCTCGGGACTTATCGATACAATAATCAATACTTTAAAAAATTTTGTTATAGATACTTTTTATCGATTTTGTTATCGTTTATTTATCGATTTTGTTATTGAATATTTATCAATTTTGTTATCGATATTTTTTTTCGAATTGGTTTTCGATTGTTTATCGATTTTGTTAGCGATATTTTTTATTCGTTTTTCTTATCGATGTATTGTTGGATGTTACTATCGTTTTTGTTATCGATAGAGTATAAAGCTAAAAGTGAAGATAAAGGAAAACAGAATAACATAAATGCTATTGGAACGAACAGGGATAAAGGCAAGGATCTAAATATAAAAAAGAGAAAAAATATAACCTTAAGCAAAAGCAGATGTATATATGTATGTATGTACATATATTGGTTATGAGACAAAATAGATATATAACGTAAGTTTCACTGCTCCAGTGTGGCCCAGGCGCACTTACTTTTTTTTGAGTTATCGTATTTACCTCAACTCACCCTATTTCACCTCAACTCTCCTTAATTTTAGTAGTTGAATTTCAAATGTTGAGCGAAAACTAGGTACAGTAAAATCGGAGTATAGTTGGTATTTTTGCCATATTTTATATGAGGTTCCTCTACTGTGCTTCCTTCCAAACCCAACACACTGAAAGCATAGCTTTATTTTGATAAAGTTCTACTTTTGAAGTCATTTGAGGCGAAGCCCATATCGCTTGGATTCCCTATTTTTGTAAGGAATCCATTTATCATAGTCATTTATCACTATCTTCAAAAATTGATCGCTTTTTTCGCAGAAAACTAAATGCGCTTTCAAAAGAACGGTTTTTGAAGTCCGTTTCGAATTTCTTTGAAATTTCTAAATCACCTTGGACGCCGATGTTTTT
>NW_016243090.1:0-1010 GCF_001687245.7 Rhagoletis zephyria | reverse complement strand
AAGTTTGCCATTATTTGCTGTTGCTGACATCGCCGAAAGCAGACAACAATTGTTGCAACAGTGCAGTGCTTGGTGGAGGTAAATGAAGACTACAATTGAACACAAACACAGACAAACACACACACACAGAATGGAAACAAGTTAAGTATAAAGTGGGGAAAACAGAAGGAAAAGAAGAAGGAAAAGGGGAAGAAAACACACCAAGAGACCTATTTGGCCTTGATTCAAATCAATAGTTTCCTCCTAAATCGACCGACTACTGCCAAATTAAGCTCAGAGAAGAAGAGAGAGAGAGGGATCATTAGAACACTGAAGCAGGAATCAGCAGGTGCTCTTTTTCTGCCTTTTCTGTTCTGTTCTGTTCCAACAACAACAGACTGTAACTGTAAACACTTTTCACCTCAGGCACAAACACAGTGACAAGCGTGGAAATGAGTGCTGCTGCTGCATCAACAGGTGCAAATCGTACCAACAAACAACTAACGGATGTACACAACAGTGAGAAACTGTAAGTGTGTGTTAGAAGTGAGCAGAAGTACGAACTTCCATTTGTGGAAGAATGAGAAGAAGGTGAGAAAGTGCAGGAAAGGAGAGAGAGAAAGTGAGAAAGAAGCAAAATAATCTTCTCGTCTCTTCTTGACTAAAACAATGCTCACAGTGCTGAGCAACTATCATCGCTGAGCATCATCTTCTTTTTAAACGAGTCTAGAGAAAAGGGGAAAATCAGCTCCCAGACAAAAACAAATCTACATCTCTCTCTCACCTCTTCTTTTGTCTTCTGCCTAGATCTGATTTGATCAACTTTTTTCTTTTGCTTTGCTTTGCTTTGCTTTGCGTTGCTCTCATACGCCCTCGCTCTCTTCCTTGCGCGGTTTGCTTATCGATTTATTACATCAGCCACACACTATCTTCTTCCTCCTCCTCTTCTCATCCATTTTTTTTCACTCACCACTTAACAGCACCACCGGTACTCAAACTTTCATTCAGAAAAAAACTAATTTTCTCTCTTT
>NW_016243089.1:0-1010 GCF_001687245.7 Rhagoletis zephyria | reverse complement strand
GCATAAAATGTATGGTTTGATAGTTGACAGCTGTTACATCAACTGTCAACTTCTTTAAACATATGAAAAACTTAAAAAAATGGCACTGATTAGGTTTTTAGACACGCTAGTCACAAATTTAATGTCAAGTAAAATCTTTGACAGTTGACAGCTGTCAAATGCACCGTTGATTTTTTAGAAATAAAAAGATATTTTTAATCACAATTTTTGAATGCAACCACTTAGAGAAAATTGGCGCTGTGGCCAATGATCGGGAACCGAATAAAAATTTTGCACGCAAATGAAACAGAGATGTGACCCTCATTAAGATCTGGCTCACTTTATGGTTCATTCTACTTGTTTTGTTACAGTGATAACATGGTTTGGTAGCACTTGTAAATAAATGTATCCATATATTTAAAAATATTCAGCCATTATTTATATAAATTTGTTTGAGATTTTCCGCCTTCATTTTAGATATTCGTTGGATTACAATAGATGAGGTGTTAAATGAAAGGGATTGGCCTCTAGAAACGCACTAATATTTTTTGAATAGGGTTGCCACCTGTTAATAGAATTACTATATTCAATCATAATAAGCGTAGGCATCAGTTCTGTACCGTCAGTGTCAAATGAAAAGACTTGGCCTCTGGATGTGTAATAATGAATTAGCTGCTATAGCTGCTATTTCGGAGATNGGGTGTACATAGCTCAGTGGTTAGTGCTTCTGACGTTACACATCGATGATGCGGGTTCGATCCCTGCTGAAGTGTAGAAAAAAGAAGTCTGATGAGGAGATGTGGTGATGCCCGAAATAGCAGCTATAACTTCTACCGCCAAGACTTTATTGCTTTTTTTCTGTATAGGTTAAGCTTCAATGTTTTAATTATTTATTAAACGATGACTTAAGTTGATTATAGCTTCGTTAATGTTATTCATAATATTTGCATTCGCATTCGCATTCGTGAATGGGAAAAATATAACATTCGAAACATCCCTATTATGTACATAATTTTACTTACCCATACATA
>NW_016243088.1:0-1010 GCF_001687245.7 Rhagoletis zephyria | reverse complement strand
GGCAACTCAAATTTCCAAAGCAAATAAAACCATAATGACGCCAAGGACAATGAAGTGGCCGTTAAGGACCCGGTCGGTAACAGGACACGCGCACCAAGCGAAAATACACACACACACACGCATACTCAAACACAAGCGCGCATAACGACCGCGCAGCTTTGTATGTTTGCATGAATTGCCTGCTTTGACGATGCTAAATATCCAGCATTATGCCTTTCAGCTGCCTTTACAAGCTGCCGTTTGCCATTTGATGCCCGCCTGCTGTTGCTGCTGTTGCTGCTGTTGCTGCTGCTGCTACATACTGTGGCGCCACAAGCACGCATTTACATGCGGTTTCGTGCCACAATATTCTGAATCAGACAGAATGAAGTGCAGTTGTTGGTGTTGACGCTCATGCTATTGTGGTGGCCACGGTTTTAGCTGCTGTCAATGACTTACCAGTGAATGTGGCGGTGCAAGTTGGTTCCTTAGTTGTTTTGTGCGCCACACACAAGGTGTGCTGTCCGTCAAAGGTATTGCACTGGCAGGTAAAGAAATGACAACAACAACAAGCAAAAATACTGTATGTAGCTAGGCATTTTAACGCCACCAGCAATAACTGCTGAAGTCACAACACCGCATTCGGTGGAAACATTTTCACACTCTGCAAGTGGAATTTCTTTGTGAAAGTGTCAGGCGGTAACTAGTTGGAAGTTGGCGGCTGAAGTCCTGCGATGTGGAATGACGCTCACAGTGCCAACAGCAACAAAAAGTCTCAACTTATGCAAACGAAGTTAGAAGAAAATTGGTTTATGTTTAGAATTACCTACCGCGGCGCGCTTCGCTACATTCTAAAGAAATTTAAAGCAGAAATTCTAGTTAAAAAAAAAAATAATTAATTCAATTCGATAACGGACGGAAAATATAGATACATATATGTATGAAAGGAAACTCATGTCGAACGCTCGTTTGTATTAATTTTAGGGAGAACTTTTCCTTATCATAAAACGAAGCTCGGCCAAAAAAAAAAA
>NW_016243087.1:0-1010 GCF_001687245.7 Rhagoletis zephyria | reverse complement strand
GTCAAATTTTAAATAAAATATAGATTTCCACTTTTATATTTGACCAAAAAAATAAAAGTCAAATTTTAACTTTTATTTTTGGCTAGAAAAATAAAATTTAAAATTTACCTGCAATTTTTCATTGAAAAACTTTCGGTAAAAAATAGCGCTTGATTATTGACTTTTTTGAAAAAAGTCCAAAAAATTTAAATCATGTAGGATTAATACTCCTTGTCTAACAAGCATCACACTGCTACAAAAAAAGAATTTAAATAGACAAATTGTTTACGACTGACATTTTGAATTGAAATTTCAAAAATAACTATTATTTTCGATCCCTGTCCTATATATATAACTAAATAGATCAATAGTGATATATGTAAGTCGTAAGTTCCTTTGCGATTGATCTCGGAGTCATCCCGAATTAGTCGCATTTNAATGTTTGGCGTTGTTGATAATTTATGAAAAATATAAAATGAAATAAAATAAAAATGTGTAATGTCAATGAACATTTCATCGGCTTACGGCAGCCGCTAATGACCAATGCCGCCGACAATGAAAATTTACTTTAAGTGGAAATATCAAGGTGGTGTTTTGAAAATTTCAATGGGGGTGTAGCATATGACGATATGTATGGATATGTATGCACTTGTGGGAGGATGTGTTTTTCAAGTTCACCGAATTTAGGAATTGAACGCCACATACCTACAAATGTACATACTGTTAATCCGCGGTTAAACTGTAAAACGTAAGTACGGAAAATTTTTGGCGTTACCTTGTGAAGGTAAACCAATTTAATATACAGAAAATTGTACCTAAACCTATTTGTACCGTCAACTAATATTAATTAAAACGTTGGGAATGTTTCCTGTTCTATTTTAAGAACTGAAGCTAAGAATTGCGTTCTTTTTGAATTCGGTAAATTAACAGCGCTACAGAGATCTGCATAGGAACTCAAAGCATGCTCGCTGAGATACTTTTTAGTGTATAAACTACTAAGTAACCCTTATATCATCTATTTACTCCCAGGT
>NW_016243086.1:0-1010 GCF_001687245.7 Rhagoletis zephyria | reverse complement strand
GTGAAAAAAGTGAAGTGGTCGAATTTCGACAACGGGGCGATACTAGTATCGATTACACCGTACGACAAAAACAAAAAAAAAAAATCAAAACACACGAAGCAATCAATATACTTCCGAAAGTATTGTAAAGCTGCATTTGTAGTTTTTCTCTCTTACGTCAGGTTTTTTTAAAAGACCCTGCAATTTCAAAGATACGATTACTTCAAACAAAAAAACAAAAATTCAAAGCAATGTAAAATAACAATATGGGTACCAAATGAAAGAGAAAACTTTGTGAATTAGAAAAAAAAAATTGGTTTACGAGGACGAATGGGTTGAATATGCCCTTTTAATTAATTTTATTTTATTTTTTAAGCTTATAAAGATAAAAGGACGAAATTCGAAGATGTGGTCGAGTGCATATTACATATAATAATCATAATCAACCAAGGATATTTTTATATTTTAGGAATATATTTGCAGATTTCAGCTAAAATTTCAATAATATTTACTAGTCACAATTATAGGGTATTTTGCTACTCCAATTCAATGTATGCTCTACATNGAATTTATTTAGCTATTTGTGAAGAAAAATATCGTAAGCTATTTTGAAAGCCAAGCTATAAGCCGCAAAATTTTCTGGCAACACTGACTGCGACATTTTTAACTTTTTTCACCTTCCATTTGAATTGAATTTATTTTTTACATTACATTTCACAATATATTTCTTGTTTTTTTTTTTAGTAAATATTTACATGAAGTGCTTTAAATATATAGCAAAATTTATTTCGGGGGGATTTCATTGAAAAAAGGGGAATTGTTTCAGGAATTTCGGGGAATTACCCCTAAGTGAATTGGCATCCCTGATGGCCAGCATTTAAAAACAACTTCATAACTACCTAAAGTAGTCGACAAAAAGTATATTTCAGAAACTTTCTCACAAGCTAAAGCGCCACAGACACTTAAATACAATGCTAAAGGACAGCTGCATTGAGCTGTTGCAACTCATTCTTACGCAGCATTAGAACATC
>NW_016243085.1:447-1010 GCF_001687245.7 Rhagoletis zephyria | reverse complement strand
CTAATGCATGAAAATCCTAACCTCAAAAAAATCACCCGTTATAATACATACATAAATATGTTTACGTGCATGACTTTGTCTTGAATAGTTTGTCAAAACCTGAATGTTTTTAAATCTATTTCGTAACCTTTTCCATTTGGGATCCCGAATCGAAGGCGGTGTCTTCAGCTAGTATATATGGGTCGTTCCATATCATTTTTGCAACTAAAAAATAGATTGGCCTGAAACATTTTTTTTTATAAACTGGATGCAATATAAATCGACACGTATTTTTTTATTTTCGCAAATTATGCGAAATTTGCGAGTAATAATTTTTTAAAGTTTTGATATACGAAAAAATACGATGATTTTAAGGTCTTTCAAATCATTGTAGTTTCTAAACGAATTCTTATAAAAAAGTGAAACTTACCGGTTATGTTAACAATCGTTGGTACTCTTTAAGTACACAAAAATAAAAAAAATATTACTTTTTTTTCATACAAATTTTTTTTTTTTTTTTAGTTTTTATACATAAATGTATATAACTAAAAATGGGACTCTTTAAATTTGTTGATTTTAAAACT
>NW_016243085.1:0-146 GCF_001687245.7 Rhagoletis zephyria | reverse complement strand
TTTTTTTTTTTTTTTAGTTTTTATACATAAATGTATATAACTAAAAATGGGACTCTTTAAATTTGTCGATTTTAAAAGTCAATAAGCTCTATAGTTCTAAGAATATCTCCTAAAAATTTCAGAGTGGGAGGTTAAGTGGTTTCTGT
>NW_016243084.1:0-1010 GCF_001687245.7 Rhagoletis zephyria | reverse complement strand
GTGTTTACATCCCAGAATTTTGTATTTACTTTCCTATAAATATGTATTTCATCTGAGTATATATTGAGTTCAAATTAAAAATAAATAAACCGAGGTGCTAGACGCTGCAGGTCCTCCTCATTCAAATTCTCTAAAGGTATTTGGCCATAAAATTCACGAAAATTGCATTCATTATTTGTATATGTGCAAATGAATGTATATTATGCAGGGATGGCATAGGTACCTATTTTCTTTCTTTCTCTAAATAATTTCTAAAATGAAATCCACAAAAAATTTCTACACAACAAATTTAGCTTTAGCAGCTATTTACGTCATAATTTACGTCTGCGATAGTTTTATATTTGTTTAATTCCTTTTCTGCAATTAGTGCCTTGTTTGATCGTAATGCTGCTAATAAGGCGTGGTATTCAGAAAGAATAGAGGTATTCACGACGCGAAGAAAGTATTATGGTCTGATTATGGCAACTTAATGTAACTTACAGGCTCTCACTTAAAAATTCTCTTAAATGGATGTTGCTTATAGTTGAACAGCGGAACTTAACGCAACTTAATGCCACGTCGAAATCTGTTTCATAATAAATTTTTAAGTTCTAAGTTCCGTTAATTTAAGTAGCCATAATCAGGCTTTTAGTTATGGTATTTTCTTTTCTACAAAACATTTTTCANATCCCTTGATGAAGGCTTAAACGATGCCAAAATGCTTAGGAGAAAAAGGAAAGTGCCTCCGACAACGTGTTATATTACGTATGTTTGCTAGCGTGCTAATTTTTAAATTATCAAACAGCAAATTAGAACGAACACAGTATTTTTTTTTTTTATAAAAAATCAATGGACCTCATGCATAAAAAGTGAGCTTAAGCTCGGACTCAACTTTAGCGCTGACGGAGTGAGCTTGAACTCAAGAATTTTTACTGAAAATCGACAAAAACAAACAAGTTTTAAGCTGAAAACCAAGGCTCGAATCGTAGCAAATCTTTGAAATTCTTGTTAAAAAAATGTACATCTGGAAA
>NW_016243083.1:0-1010 GCF_001687245.7 Rhagoletis zephyria | reverse complement strand
TTTTTGGAAATAGCTCCAACCGAGAATCGAACCTGGCAGCTACAGGCATATATTCCCCTGATCCGAGTTAATTCTCAAAAATTTCATGCATTTGTTCGGCTGCTTATGGGCATTTGAAAGAGGAAAATGCATGAGTTAAAGCAAATAAAGGCTGTTTATGCAAATAAGCTAGCCCGTTTGTCAACCGTATAATCTTCACAAACGGCTTCCCCAAGAATGTCGCCCGTCAACAACACCAACATCAGCGACACACAATGGTCACGTGGTTGCTCATTTCACACGAACGCAGCAACTTTTATCGATCGCTAGCGATCGCGATTTGGCCGTCGTAAATGGTGGACTGACGTCATAATCAACTCTATTAGTATGATAGTATACGCAGTCAGCGTCAAAAATATGCACACCCTGAAGTTTTGACGATTTTATTTATTTATATTATTCATACCAAATTTTTCTAATTTTTTTTAATAAAAATATAAGTAGCTTATTTAACAGCAAAAACCACAAGAACCTATTTTTTTAATTTCATACAGAACTCTGGTTAATTCAAGAAATACCAATAAATTTTACATAGAAATTTTCAAGCCCTAATAGAATTTAAATCAATCATAAATCAGTAAATTATTTTCAGTGCTTATTAAAGCCCAGTATTTTTTTAGAAATTCCCAATTTACGAACTTTAGTTTTTACTAAGTTTGTTAACTGCCCTGTAAAAAAAAAACTGTAGATAGGGCCTTTATTACGTGTGAATTCATCAGAGGAAACACTAAATATGTAGATCCACATATACCAAACTTGGTACACAATTCAAGACGTCAACATGTTTTCAACTTGGGCAAAAACCACAACACAGATAAAAGATACATACACAAATAAACCGTTTAAAGCTCTCCCTGGTCGGCGCTGATAAACACTTCGAAGCTTTTGAATTCAGATGGCAGCCAACTAGCAAGAGCCGATTTGCATGCCCTGCATCCGTATTACAGTAGATCGGAGTCAGTTACGAAACG
>NW_016243082.1:0-1010 GCF_001687245.7 Rhagoletis zephyria | reverse complement strand
TGAAAGCAGCCAGCCAGCCAAAGAAAGGGATGAATGCCTCGACGACTAAGCATTAAATGAGGTAAAGATGTAGACGCACTTAGGTATATATGTATGTATGCAGGTATGTATACCCATAAATGGATAGGTTTTGCAAAAGAAAAAACTCTGCTGGGAGCCGATATTACTGAAGGTGTAAATGCACACGCGCCCGGTGTATGTTGATGTGGATGTATTTGTGTTTTTACGGGTTGAGCGGCTCCTTGATGTGGCAGTGCTTTTTAGCGAAATTGAAAAGCTATTGCCAGACATTGAAGCGTACATATGTATGTATATATGCCATGGTAAAGAAAATGTAGGAAAGCAGTAGAAATCAGTTATGCAACATTGATTTTTGCCAACATTTGTCGCTTCGCTACACTAAGTTTACTGAACTGTTAGAGTGGTGTCTATTTGCCAGAAGGCATATTGGAAGATATTTACGTACGTACGCTTGTGTGTATGTTTTATACAACGTATGTGCAGTAGGGTGGTCTAAAAATGCATGTGAAAAGGTAAAGTCGAAATTTGTATGCTCTCAACAGCTAGGACCGTTCTAAACCGAAAAAATATACCCCTATTTATTATCAAAAATTATTCATAGGTCGTTCAAAGCGCTCAAAGTTTTCCATGTATTTTATATGGGGAAAAAACAATAAAAAATTGGGTATTGTTATTGGAAGTCTCCAGAAGAGAACCCGAGTTTTCCGATCGAAAAATATTGGTTTTCAAGAATTCTATACCATTTCTACGAAAAGTTGTTTTTTCCCCATATAAAGTACATTGACAACTATGAGCGCTTTGAGCGACCTCTAAATATGTTTTTGATTTCAAATTAAAAAATATGGATATATTTTTTCGATGTCGAACAATCCTAGGGGGTCAGAGCATTAAAATTCCGACTTTACTTTTTTTTTTACCACCCTAATATACAAACGTATGTATCAGGGTTCGGATTTGCCTCATTTTGGCCACTCGCTCGCTCGTTAGTT
>NW_016243081.1:0-1010 GCF_001687245.7 Rhagoletis zephyria | reverse complement strand
GATACAGCAGTCGCCAAAAGAATCGCTTTAATGTGAAACCCGGAGACGCTGAGGCATACTATCGCATTGCTTTTTACATTCGCTTCCTTGATACATATATTGCTGATTTTAAAAGCCGGTTCCTAAACCATAAATCAGTTTTAAATAATTTTAGTGTTTTGTTTCCAAAGTATGATTTTCTATGAAAAAGTAATCGACTGCTCGAAACAAAACTTTATTCTGGAGGTAAAAATGTGGAAAAAACGAGTTTCAAACGAACATTTTCGAAATTTTGGGAATGTTTTTAAGATCTTACGTATTTTGGCACTTTAGCCACACCTGAACGAAGCTTTTCATGCATGAAAAGAATTAAAACCTACTTGAGAAATACAACATGTCAAGAAAGGCTCAACGGTCAAGCATTTATGAATATTCACAAAGATATAAATTTTTCAGTTGACGAAGTTCTAGAAGAATTTTTCAAAAAACCACGAAAAATTTTAAAATTCTTCGTTTCAATGATTTATAGGTAAAAAGAAAAATTTAATGTGCTTAAAATTATCAAAATGTTTTATAAATAAAGAGAAAAATTGAATATGTGATTTTAAAAATTCGTGTTTTGAAACTTTATTACGCATACTTTCTTCTAAAGAGCCTTTTTTCTAGTGTCCAGACACATCCTCAATAGAAAAAAACTCCTCAATATCCTATAAAATCAAAAATTCCGAAAAATTATGAAAAACGCAGGCATTTTCTACATTCTTTGTAAGAACAGCCACAACAAAGCTGCTAACAGTCTGCCAGCTGCGCTCTTCAAGTAAGGTCGCAAGCAGTTGAAAAGGTGATATTTTTTATCGATTTTGTTAACAAAATTTTCGGAACTTATCGATATTTTTTATCGATTTTCTTATCGAATTTGTTTCGATATTTTCGGAACTTTTCGATATAATACTCGATATTTTTTATCGATTTGGTTATCGATTTTTTTTTTATTGATTTTGTTATTGATATTTTTATCGATTTTGTTAACG
>NW_016243080.1:0-1010 GCF_001687245.7 Rhagoletis zephyria | reverse complement strand
ACTCCTGAGAGCATCCATCCAAAAATGGTGCTTTGCGCGATAAAGGGACCAAACGTATTTGGGAGCATACCCGGCAGTATGATGTCTGGGTATACGTCGGCTCCCAATACTAAGCGAATCGGAGTAGACGTATAAAAGTTTGGATCCGCTAATCGTATGTGCGTATACGCTGTCGCTACTGATGGATCGACGCTACTAGTGGGGCTAACACGAACGTAATTTTTTATCATTGTGGCGTGGATAGCCAACCTGGTGTTCTGGCAGTGTTTTCCCCTCAGACGTAGTAGACAGCCACGTTGGGTTCCGAAATTTGAAACGTCAAGCCTGAGTTCTACCGCTAAATCTGTTGAAATTATCGAAGACGGAGAGCATACGTCGATTAACGCGCGTATAAGGTGCAGCCGTCCACGAGCTTCTACTTTTACCACGACCGTAGGAGCAATAGAGGTCACCGGTCGTAACGCTTGGGTTTCGCGTGCGAGTCGACCCGCTCGAAATGCAATGGGTAGCTGGCGAGGCCTCGTCTCCAGTCTACCCTGATCGCGATTGGGCCTGTCTGACTCCTCTCGCCTTTGCCGCAGGCGGAAAGGCCTAGTTTCCGCTCTGCGGTTCTGCCGGGCTGTTGACCGCGGTCGGAAAGGCCGTGTTTCCGATCCACGTTCCCGGCGTCGCTCGTGTGCTAACAGTGGTCGGAAAAGCCGAGTTTCCGATCCCCTGGTTATACTCGGGCGGAGAGCCCAAGTTTCCGGTGTGGATTCTGCTACTTCGTCTTCCGGGCGGAGGGGCCTGGTTTCATTTCCGTAGTCGGACGCGTTTATAGATAACACGCGTTCGGACTCGTCTCCACTGGCAANCTCGTGTGCTAACAGTGGTCGGAAAAGCCGAGTTTCCGATCCCCTGGTTATACTCGGGCGGAGAGCCCAAGTTTCCGGTGTGGATTCTGCTACTTCGTCTTCCGGGCGGAGGGGCCTGGTTTCATTTCCGTAGTCGGACGCGTTTATAGATAACAC
>NW_016243079.1:0-1010 GCF_001687245.7 Rhagoletis zephyria | reverse complement strand
TCTCTACTTTCTCGAAATTGTAACTGTCAACAGTGACGTGGGTGCCAACAGAGCAGAGCTGGTGGTATTGCTCAACGTAATTTTTCACAGGCGTATGAGTTTTGAGGGGATACCAAATTCAGACGTAGCGGCATATAGGAAACTCCTTTTAGTGCTGTCGANTGCTGACATTATTAACGGTGTTAATGCTGGTTCCCAAGTAAACGAAGTTCTCTACTTTCTCGAAATTGTAACTGTCAACAGTGACGTGGGTGCCAACAGAGCAGAGCTGGTGGTATTGCTCAACGTAATTTTTCACAGGCGTATGAGTTTTGAGGGGATACCAAATTCAGACGTAGCGGCATATAGGAAACTCCTTTTAGTGCTGTCAAAAGCGACTTTAAAGTCGACAAATAGGTGGTGAGTGCGGATCCTTTTCTCGCGGGTCTTTTCCAAGATTTGGCGTACTGTGAATACCTGGTCTATGGTAGACAATACATTCGATAAGACCTTGCAACCTATGCTTAGAAGGATGATCCCACGGTAGTTGACACGCATGGCGGGGTCCCCTTTCTTGTGGATTAGGCAGAGCGCACTAGAATTCCAGTCGTCGGGCATGCACCTTATTACCTCCTTGCCATCGTAATTAAATAGCTCAGCTGACAGGCCGTCAGCTCAAGCAGTTTTGGCACTTTTCGTCATAGTCAGGCGCTGGGATATCGACTCCATCGTCATCGAGTGGGACCTCGGGTTCGTCTTCTCCACTTCTTTCAGTGCTTCTGCCATTCGAAAAGTGTTCCCTCCATAATCTGAGTACGTTCTGGACATCGGTCACTAGGTCACCATCGTTGTTCCTACAAGAGTCTTGAAACCTTCCGTAAGTCGCTCAACACTTTGCTAAAAATATCGGGTGTTTTTTCTGTCGGCCAGCATTTTCTCACACTCCTCATCGTACCAGTAATGAGAGGGAAATGTGGTTCCACTGCTCTCGCAAGTCGGTTTGTTGAAGAGTGCTCTCTCACAGCAGGTGT
>NW_016243078.1:756-1010 GCF_001687245.7 Rhagoletis zephyria | reverse complement strand
TCAGGCAAGCATCTGACGTTTTTGTCAAGCTTACTGGTACTCGAGTAGCCTGCGTAACTCGCCGCCGTGGGGCTTTGTCGTTCTCATGTCGTTCGTGTTGTTTCCTTCTATTAGACCGATCATTTCGTCAATTAAGCGGAGGTGAACGTGTGAGTTGTCCACGTCGAAGAGCTCTTGCGGCAGGTTGAAGGCCATTCGAGCGGCGATGACGCCCACGCTCCAGACGTCCGCTGTTTTGCGAAAGGGCAGGCCAA
>NW_016243078.1:0-632 GCF_001687245.7 Rhagoletis zephyria | reverse complement strand
AAGGTATTTTTTGTTTACTTGTGTATACTCACGTGTTACCAAAAATACATGTTTTTTCTGACAAAAATTCGGCAGCTGTTCCTGCTTTGGCTCCGGTGGCTCTTTCGCCTCCTCCTCGACGGCCATGGGCAACGCCTTCTTCACCGCTGGCCGCTGTCCGAATGACTGCGGCACTAAGTTTCCCATCTACATTACCGTCCTCTCGGTGTGCAATCTGATTGCCGCTTTTGCCCGAACGGGCGACACCATCATCACAATGCGGTCGGTGGAGCAGAGGGATAAGAACTTTGCCATGGGACTGGCCGGCATGATCTTCTCTGTCTTCGGTAAGCCTTTTAGTTTTTGTTTGTCGATAATGTGTATAGTACTGGNTGTCATTCTCTTTTGTTTCAGCCTTCATTCCTTATCCAATGATATACGGCTTCATCATCGACTCGACGTGCCTCGTTTGGGAGAAGGCCTGTGGAAAGGTTCGTTTGAGGTTCTTATTGGGCCATTGAAACTGGCACAACTAAATATTTCCTTTTTTCAGACTGGAAACTGCTGGTTCTACGACATGGACAAGTTTCGCGTCTACCTGCAGGTCAGCTCGCTCATCTTCATCTTCATCGGCATCTCCCTGGAGCTGGGCA
>NW_016243076.1:0-1010 GCF_001687245.7 Rhagoletis zephyria | reverse complement strand
CCATGCAAATGTAACTGCATACCCAGCGCAATGACTATACCCCATTGCACTCCAATCGGAAGAGCTTAGGTTCAGTTATTCAAGTTTTTCTTATACCAATCTTTAAAAAAAAGTTAAAAAACAGCATCAAAAATCTCATTATTACGATTCCGTTAAACATTTTTTTATATTTTTTTTTAAATATTTTTATGTAAATTTTTTAAGCTTAAATCGTTGTGTCATTTGAGGAGATTTTTCAAAAAAACATCTTTAAGAAACTGTTTATATTCATAAAAAACTCCATTTTTGGAGGTGATGAAGTCTAATGTACATATGTACATTGAAGTGGTTCATAAAAACAGTCTTCTTGGAAATTCATGAACGCTACATCAGAATATTGTTATTTTTGAATTTTGAAAATCTGACAAAAGATTCGTAATCAGCAACCCCAGAAACCCACCGGAAACGAGTTTCAACCCTTGACAATGCTTAAAACGTTCAGCATCAACGTTTTAATTTTAGTAATTTTTTTTTTTATTTGATCGCCATAGGCTGTCATTACCAACGGGAACGAAAGTAAATGAAACAGATGTATAATATTTCACTCGCTCCTTTATTATTTATTTTTAATTGTTATTCGAAACGTTTTGCATAAATAATTGTGATAGCAAAAACAATAAGTAAAAGCTTATTTGCCAGAAGTGAAGTGGTGCAGTTGCGACATCAAATAAGGTGTATTCTAGCAAACAAACCTCCAGGCTGAATTGTCGCTGCAACTACGGAAGCTGTGTTAGCAAGCAAGCAAGTGCAAGCATGGCTGCTATTTGCTGGTACATAGAAATCAAAGAACACAATTAGCAGCAGAATTGCATTGGACACCTCCGCAAAAGAGCACTTGAGACGCCAAATCCATAGTACAGGATTAACCTCCATAGCTGCTCTNACTACGGAAGCTGTGTTAGCAAGCAAGCAAGTGCAAGCATGGCTGCTATTTGCTGGTACATAGAAATCAAAGAACACAATTAGCAGCA
>NW_016243075.1:0-1010 GCF_001687245.7 Rhagoletis zephyria | reverse complement strand
TATTATTCAAATGCCAACAAAACAAATACTTTCGCTATTTTGTTAGTAATAGGATATTGTTTTAACTTTGTTTGTGCAGCATTTTGCAAGTGAGTGTGATATCTGGCGTAGGTGTAGAAAACTTAAAAGTTATTTCCTTTCATGATAGCCACACACTTACTTACACATACATACGTATGTATACATATATGCATTTGCGCATGCGTTGGTGTGTGTGTGTGCATATTTATTCTGTGACCTTCGAGACTATTGGTTTTATCTTGGCCAATATGCGAATATGTGAATTTTACAAATCACATGGAAAAAAATGCTCTTCTTTACGAGGAAAATGTTTTTGTTTTCTTTGCATATAAAATAGTGTTTGCTTACTTTGCATATTCCAGTGAATGGCATTCAAAAAGTGTATCCTTGAAGTTGTTTTATTTTGCTTTTAGTGGATATAATTTTCATTTCAATGTGTTTGCTTTAGCAAGATAGCACTGATGTTTTTTAGTTTATATGTGTGAGTGCGATTATTTTGTCAACGGGTCACATGAATTAGCATAATTTTATGCCAAAATGAAGGTTATGCTGCCAATTATGTGCAGTGAATGGAAAGAATTCAGGATTTCTATGTAATGGCTTTTGAAATGAAATTTTCTTTTTCTCTCCCTGAAACAGTAATAAATCAAAGGAAAATTTGTTTTTGCTTTTAATGTAAAATATATGAAAAAATAATTAAACCGGAAACTTTTGTTTCAACTAAATTTGACTTTTAAGTTATTAGCTTATATTTACTTATTGAAAGGTAACAAAAGCGAATAAGACCCCTAGTAAAAAATGGCTTTCTATGCTTTTAAGCCAAATATCGGCCAAGCTGTATCCCTTTTTCATCTGCATTGAAAAGCCATCTATCTCATTTCCAAACCAGTAGGAAAACACTGTAGGGAAAATCTCAAGTTTTAAAAGACCCAAAAAATGAACAGTCCATGCCTTAAGGAAAAATCTTGCCATACAAATATTATACCTGG
>NW_016243074.1:0-1010 GCF_001687245.7 Rhagoletis zephyria | reverse complement strand
GCCATAATTCAAATTTAACGTGACAAATTACATTTAAATGTGTCAAAAAACAAAAACAATAGAGCCAATGTACATATGTACATACATATATCGGTTCATTTTTGGAGACCTCGCTTCAGGGCAGACGAAGCCGCTATATCAGCGCTTCAAATTTGCAGTCTACTTTTCATATATATAACTGTAGGCACTAACGAATGCCTCATAACGCCAGTATNCATGGTACGTGTAATAAAGTATAAATATTAGGGTGATTCAGAAAAAAAAAATTCTTCAGAACCATGATCAAAAGTTTCGTTTAGACGCCAAAATAAGTCTCAGAAAATATGAGCCCTTAATATTAATATTAAGAATGTCCGCATCGCTCTTTTCGATTTCATATACATATGTACATAAGAATAACAGGGAAATTTTTAATTTTTCTGCTGCCCATTTTTATATGTAACGAACGATATATTGCACTGTAAAGCTATTCGAAGTCAAAGTCGAATTCACCATTATTTAACCGTGTTTTGAATGGTTTAACGAAAACACTATGTTTTCGAAAAAAATGTTCTCCAAAATTTGTCACAAAAAAACAATTTGGACTTCTACGAACGATTAACCGATATTTTTTTTGCTATTATTAAGAATGGCAGAAATTGACAATTTTTCTATGACGGTTACATATAAATTGCGGATTTCTGGTTTGAAAATTCACATCAATTGTTATACTGAGACCAATTTTTGTAAAATTTAAAACTATCCGCCCAAATCTGTGTTTTCTTGAAAAGTTTTTTTGTAAAGAAATTTTAGCTTTGATCCAGTACTCCAGAATCCTGTAAATGAGAGCGACGTTTGGAGAGTTGTGTAGAGAATGAAGTTGCCAGATTTTACCCGAACTTTTTCTTCTGGTAAAATCATGAAAAGTGTCAAGCTGGTTGACGTTTTTACAGGAAAATGGTTTTTTTGTTCCCGTACTTTCTGTTGTTACTCACTTTTTACTCTCACTTCAGAGAGTAATTTTGCTGTTT
>NW_016243073.1:0-1010 GCF_001687245.7 Rhagoletis zephyria | reverse complement strand
GAACCAGTACTGGGTCTAAATGTACTAGAGGCGCACCAGTTCAGAACTATAGATTTTCCCCACAGGGATTCATACCGAAAGTTGGAAGAGTCTCTGCGGTCAAACCATATGACTTCAGTCCAATAAGCCTAACGCCCTTTCTTCTTCAAATCCTGAAACACTTCTCTATAGTGCATTTCGTCAGAGAACGTGCATGAGTGTCAACGTACTTATTCTAAAGGTAAATCCATGGCCACTATCTCATAAGAGTTGGGGGGATCGTCCATAACCAGGCATGTAACGAGAGGTACCGTTCTGCCCAGTCGGGGCCACCACCCAGGGCCCCCACATTTGGGGAGCCCCCACATGTGATGACAAAAGAAAAAATGAAAAAAATATTTTTCATTACGCTCACAGCAACGGGAAAGCATTTCTAAAGAATATGCGAACTCTTGCCGAGCGCTCTCTGTCTCGTGTGTGGACTCAAGGTCAATTCCGTCACGACTGAAATGGCACTAGTCACGAGGAAATATAAGATNAGGCAAACAAATTTTGAAGGAAGAGGAAGAAATAAGCTTAGAAATATGAAAAATTTGCGCAACTCAGAATTTTAGGAGATTTTTTTTTTCTAGATTGTTAGCAATTCCCAGCGAATTATTGAGCAAATTTAAATTTAAATATATTTTGGAAATGAGCATTTTCTACTGACTTGCGTAGCATTTATTTTTAAGTTTTGTAATAAGCACACCTTATTTCCAAAATTATACATTTAAACTGTTATTCTATTTAAAATTGCTTAAAAATAAATTTGAAATATCCATTTAATACCATTTAAACGCCTCCGAGTCATTTTCTTTTCTTGTCAAAAATCCATACAGACGAAAGAAGAAAACCATCTTCGAAAATAAATTGGTATGCTTGTATCACCATTTCATACAAACAACGGAACTTGGCTCTCTCGCTGCTAGACATACAACTTCTCATTATGCTATTTGTGTGAATTGAAAACGAAATCCTGTTGCGATTGTTTA
>NW_016243072.1:0-1010 GCF_001687245.7 Rhagoletis zephyria | reverse complement strand
GAAGTATTTTACTTTTAAGCAGCACCACATTCTTGCTTTATTAGCTAAAGGTATAATTCACTTAGCTTATTTTTATTAAAAACATTCTATCATTCCACGGCAGCATTATCTGTTTATTTAAGGCTGCGATATTTTTAAGTTATAATAGTACCTTTTTTATTTAAATCATAAGACTCAAAAGAATTTTTCTCCATTCATATTACGGGAAATTTCATCAATGCTAATTAAAATTTAAAAACTCAAAACGTCTTTTTATAAGCCTTAAAAGCCCGTACATACTTTCTGTGAACGCATTCCAGTAAAATCTGCCTTCGTAACCATTTTCCTTGGCAATTATATTTAGATAAAATACCCCTCTGAGTTACATGTATGTATGTTTCTACTTATCAAACCTAGAAAATGCACTTGAATTACTTAGTTATATTAATAATGATATTTCAAGTTTACATAAATGTAATAAGTATCACAGTATCCAGCCCATAGAAACAAGTTTATTTCGTATCGCCCTCTTTATCATTGTCAATGGCCAGTTAATTTTTCCCAGACAGATATAGCATTGTTTAATAAAAAACTTAATTTAAGAACAAAAAACTTAAAAATTTTGAAACTCCTACCTTTCTTCCGGTAAGGTTGTCTTTCGAGTTTCTTCTGTTGCACCCTCATCTGTCATTTTAGAAGTTGTTTCTTTAGCTCTCGCCGAAGTAGCTTTTATATTTTGTTGAACAGATTATTATTTCACTATGATTTTCTTGAAAAGTTGTGTAGTCTTCTACAGATTCGTCTCTTGTCGTGTTTGTTTCTTTTGTTGTCGTCTATATTATTTTATTGAAGAATTGTCGTTTCTTCTTCTACAGTTTCCCATGTTGTCGTTTTGGTTTCGTCTCCATCGTCGTATTATTTTATTGAAGAATTGTCGTTCCGCCCCTACCGTCATTTTAGTTGCTCTTTCATCTCTTGAGGTCCGAGTCTCCCGAGGCAGACGAAGCTCTGTCTCGTCCACGTCTGATGGT
>NW_016243071.1:0-1010 GCF_001687245.7 Rhagoletis zephyria | reverse complement strand
CGATATGAGTTTATGACATTTATGCAACTTCATTTTATGGTGCTGACTGCTTTAAATTGCACGATATTTGCACAAATGCATTTGCCATAAAAACATTTTCATATGTACATATGTTTGTTGAAGCCTTGATAAAGAAAGCACATACATATACCCAGTCGGATCGTGCAGCATGTGGTTCCGAAAATAATTCCTTTTTAGGTAAGAATTTATTTACTAGTGAACCCGCATGGCGTTCAAACGCCCAAAATGGAACATAAGAAACCTAAATAATATTCCAAATATTAGTCACCGTTATAAGCGATCAAAGTGCCATATTTCATCCAAATCACCATTTACCGATAAAAAAGATCTTAAGTAAAAAAATAAAACTTTATCGCACATCTACAGGTTATGGTCTTTAATTTGACCTCTCATTTTTTAAATTCAAAAGAACGCTGAAAATCGAATGAATATCACACAAAATACCTTCTCGTATAATACACATACAAACACTTTTAGGTTAATATGTTTTTTTTTTGAAAAGGTGGCCAGCCTAATTAAAGATATTTTCAAACTAAAGCGCTCATAAATTTCTTTCGATTCACACCCATATCTAAGTATTTGATAAAACTTGTGTAAACGTTAACTAAATTCGACTTTTCAAACTAAAATCTTCTTAAATCTCTTCCGCCTGACATCGTCATACACAGATGAACTAAATAATTTGTATTTAATGAACATGTTGCAACCCTCCTAAATACAAGTAATTTTTAGCAAAAAAAAAAAACCGACTTCAACTCCCATATAAAAAATATATATATNGATTCACACCCATATCTAAGTATTTGATAAAACTTGTGTAAACGTTAACTAAATTCGACTTTTCAAACTAAAATCTTCTTAAATCTCTTCCGCCTGACATCGTCATACACAGATGAACTAAATAATTTGTATTTAATGAACATGTTGCAACCCTCCTAAATACAAGTAATTTTTAGCAAAAAAAAAAAACCGACTTCAACTCCCATATA
>NW_016243070.1:0-1010 GCF_001687245.7 Rhagoletis zephyria | reverse complement strand
AGGGGGAAGTTCATTCTGACAGGAAGGAAAGTGAAAATGATCAATGTGGAAAAATTTGCTGATCAAATACCAATTGTAACGTCATTCTCTGCATTTTGACATGGGTTTGGTTGGCGTGTCATAGTTTGGGTGTCCTCCTCTTTCCAGTGCTTTTATTTTTGTTATCCTTAACAATTCCAATTATCTCCACCGATGCTTCACTAGACAAACCTTGAAGTCAGGGTGTTACCTGATCGGCCGATAACAAGTGTAGTATTCACTCGAAAGAAGACGCATTGCTTCGACATTTTCTTCCCTCTTTTAGCTGCCCACTGCAAAGGCGTTTTTGCCGTTTTAAGCACTGCGGGCAATTGACTGACTCGTGTCCAGTGGCTTTGTGCTTAGCTATAACAGAAAACAAAACAGCAGTGGAATAGGAAGTATGTGGCAATATTGCTGTCACAAGTGCATTGTCTGCTCAAAGTCCCACTAGTTGCACTGCAGCCATTCATTCTGTACCGGTAATTGAATAAAGTCGATCTGGGGAGAGAACAGTGAAGTAAAAGAGAGGTGTGATGACGCCTTCGCCAATCATTGGCAGGCAACAATTAGCAGCAGACCGGCAGAGATCAGAAGAAGAGCAGTGCTGCTGAAAGTTTCACTGTCAGCTAGCAAGTGTTTTTGAGTGCCTTGATTAAAAGTGAAATGAGTGGGTGAACGCAGCGTTCAGTACTGCTCGGAAGACAATAATAGCTCGATGATAGCTCTCGCTGATGGACAGCAGCGACAGGCAAAGCGTGTCTCTTCAGCCCTCGGGCATCAAGTGTATCGCTGACGAGGACTCTCGATTCCAGTCTGCGTGGATAGAAGTCTCGTCGCCGTCCTTTGGAGACGTGCCCGTCAGTGCTGAGAGTGGCAAGCGTGCGCTTCGACGGACATTGCAGTGAGCTGGAAAAGTGGAGCTTCAAGATCCTACCTGTGAAGGACTCTCTCTCTCTCTCTCTCTCTCTCTCTCTCTCTCTCTCTCTCTC
>NW_016243068.1:0-1010 GCF_001687245.7 Rhagoletis zephyria | reverse complement strand
AGTACCCGAGAAGGATGGTCTTGCGCTCCCATATCGGAAAAATAATAACAAAAAATAAAAAATAAAAAATGCAAAGAACAATTTTTATAAGAAGAATATTCTGGGAGACGAGTATCACATGGATCCAATAAACGCGATGCCCTTTTGGAGGAACAAATTTGGATGGAAGATATGAAGCAGGTGTGTTCTATGTGTGTATATGTGTACGCGCATCACTCGAAAACTAATGCATGGAATCGAATTCAGTTTTCACCGATGCATTGCTAAAGGTCTAGCTTAAAATATAGGAAAAAATAATTAGAGAGTTGCCACTTGTTTTAAAATTGCAGTTTAAATAAATTGGTAAGATAAAGTAAATATTGCAATATGGCTGCCGAAAGAAAGGTTTAAGAAGGCTTTGAGCCGAAAATATTTTTTTTGAAGGTTGCCGCCTGTTTGAAAATTTTATTTTGACTTAATTGATAAGATAGATTATATATTGCAATATCAAAGTAAAAAGCTTTAGTAAAGTTGACTGTCGAGGGTATTTTTTGGGAGGGTTGCCACCTATTTAAAAAATGTTATTCAATTATTAAATTGATAAAATAAATGAAATATTATAATGCGGGTATAAAACCAAAGAGGTTTAAGAAGGTTTATTGCCGCGTTGCCACCTATTTGAAAAATTGTGTTATGTTAAAATGATAAGATAAAGTAAACACTGAATTAATACACCTTCACAGAAAGTGCACGATATGCAGAATCAAGTTATAAGAGTATAAATTATATTTCCAGGACTAAATACTTTCGAAAATATATTAACGAACACCTTTTTTCATAAAAAAAAATTAAGTATGTTGTAGTTCTAATAATTTTCAATATGATTTGTGCGATCAACTTTTGCCTCACTAGCTCAAAATTTCCCTACAGGGAAATTCGTTCCTTGCATATAGCAGTCATATATGTATTCATGTCCCTTTTTAGGCACATCAATTGTGCACCTGTGTCCATACCCAGCCACAACCATACAC
>NW_016243067.1:0-1010 GCF_001687245.7 Rhagoletis zephyria | reverse complement strand
TACATGTGTATATCTTGGCAACCGCAGCACCGATTTCTTCCAAACTTGGAACAGTTGTTGGCTTTGGAACATCATACCAACTGGCCGAAAATTTTTAAAATCGGACAANATTTATTCAAAATTGATGCTTGCAACAATTCTTTACCAAGAAATACGTTTATGGTAAAATTTTGGAAAATGGGCGTGGCACCGCCCACTTATGATCACATATATGTATCTCGGTAACCGTTCAACCAATTTGTACCAAACTCGGTATGGTTATTGTGCTTGCCAAATATAAGCAAAACGCTGAAAATTATTGAAATCGGACTAAAATTACCGCTTTTCATATAACGGTAAATTTTAAAAAGGCTTGAAACTTCAATATTTCGAAATTTAAGGACGCTGGTTTACTCAAAATTGATAAACCCCGGATTTCGACGTAGCGGTAGCTTTCGGGAAGGTGGAAAACATATATTTAAATTTGCGCCGGGTATTTAAATTTCGGCTCCGCCCGAACTTAAACTTTCTTACTTGTTTTTTTGTTATTTTTATGGCCTTATAACAATTATATTCAACAATTTTTATGAGCTCGATGCCGTATTAAATGCAAACTTATTGTGGAAAAGCAACAATAATTTGAAAAAATGGTAGAAGTGATAGCTATTTCGGAAATCACCACATTTCCTCATCAGACTTCTTTCAGTAGGATTCGAACCGACGATCACCACTGACTCAGCCAGTTGCCTACGCACTGTGCTAAGTTTGTCTTGTTAATTCTTGTTGCTTATTTTCCACTATTTCACTTTGCTAAGCCAACTACAATCAAGCGCAGCTATTCCGCTGCAAATCACTTGATCATGTGGTTGTTGGTTTTGTTGGTTTTTTATCTGGTTGGTCTATTATTAGAATGTTTAACTTTTTAGGTGTGCTCGTCTTTAAGTTATTTATTTTAATTTATTTTTTTATTATTTTTATGGTTTTATAACAATTATATTCAACAATTTTTATGGGCTCGAGGCCGTATTAAA
>NW_016243066.1:0-1010 GCF_001687245.7 Rhagoletis zephyria | reverse complement strand
CATTACCAGCACTCACTTCGCGCCTAAGTTTTTAATGATTTTAACACATCCGTATATTGGAAGCTTCACAACTAAAGCTACTGAGGAAGAAACAAATGTGCTTCAAGCATAGAAAACGATTGCTAAAAGTGGGCGAAATCCCACAATTCAAACTACCGTTTTTCGAAGGCAGCAGGATACTGTCATTGCCTTCATGGACCTTGAATCATGGTAGACAGCAAACTTAAATGGAAACTCAACGTCGAAGATTTTAGACGAAAATTTTTGGAAATTGGGGACTAAACCCTAAACGGCGCACAATGGTACTAAAGCGACCAAAAATATTAAAACCGGACCAGCGAATTCTGGGAAATCAATCTCGCAGATTCATAGAAAAATATCCAGCTAACCCAATTTTAAAAAAAAATTTAATAAAAATGTATTCTTGCAATCATGGAACGGGCTTAGAGTAGATACAATAGGGGTATTCAAGATGCGGTGCATACTGTCTAGCATGGTGCATAGATAGCATAAATAGCCTGATTGGTTTATATTTGTTGTTGTTTGAACACATGAAACAACAACAATAATGCTATTTATGCTATCTATGCACCATGCTAGACAGTATCCGGTGGATCGCGAATACCCCTAATGTAAAAAATAAATTTGTAATTTAAATTAATTTTTTTACTAATACGGATATATNAGTTGTGGCACATTCAAGTGGCAGAAGTGGCAATGCATACCCCAAGGACTATAGGCCCACTAACCTAACTTCCTTTCCCCAAAAGACCCTGGAGAGGTCAATAACAGGGCACATGCTATCAAAGGCACAACACGCTTACAGAGAATTCGCAATGTCTGTAAGCAAGCCATTTTAGGCGGATTGACGACAATAGGAATTCATCCCATAATATGGGACTGGAAAAGCAGTATATTGAGCTGCAGAAGTGTATCGGCGCAGTGGGATTGGCATGAGACCACCCAACCGGTTTGCGAAGGTACACCACAAGGGGACGTATTAGATTGAT
>NW_016243065.1:0-1010 GCF_001687245.7 Rhagoletis zephyria | reverse complement strand
AGGAACAGTGGTGGTAAGCAGATAAAATTTCCATTTGTCGCACTCCATCGCATTAAGTAAGTATGTATGTCTTCATCAATCACATTTCGGTGTAGGCCATATTTTGGTTTGTCATAATTTACTTATTGCAAACCGACCTAGCGGTTTTTGTAAATTGAATATGGATACATTTTTTAACAAATTTCAAACGCCCAAGCAATCTTACCGCCATATTGCAATCTGCCTTCAGCAGGCCTTCAGCAGACCAAGAAAGTTTCGTAATTTTTTCTTCTTCAGTCTTCATAGGGACCTGTGAATTTATTCCCAAATTGCTACAGTTGCTTCCAAGCGAAGGTACCTGCCGTAAACGAGGAAGTGCATTGGATGTCAGTCAAGGGTGTGAACATCTGAGTCACATCAGTATATCTCTCTTGGCGGGTCTCCTGGACATGTGAATATGGAAAGTCGATGGAAGAAATTTCTAAATAAAACTCGGAAATGTGGGAGAATAGCTCTCTACGACCAACTTTTTGTAATATGCTCAGGATAATTTACGAGTATATCACAACTGCAATGGCCTATAGGTCCACCCATAAGACTATGAATTCTCAAGATTTTTGTGACTGAGGCCTAACAAAAAACTGGGAGGGGGGGCTTTGAAAGTTAAGCAAACCCGCAAGATGAATTCTTACCAGCTTCGTTACGGGACCCTGCGCTTTTGAAGAAGTTGTCGGAATAAGAAAGAGGAGGATTCTATCCACCATTTCCTAGATAAATATCCAACCCTCCAGGCAAGGAACTCAAGGTTTCGCTTTTTCGCCAGATATGCAGTGAAACTATCGAGCCTCCCCGCTTTCATCTGATTTAGTACTCCGTGATCTTTCCTAGAACGTCTGTTGTGGCTTAATCATATGAAGACTCCCACCCCCAGTTGCTTCGATAAAAATTTTAAATTGTCTCGGTAGGGAAGCAAGGCACTATTGTTCTACGAATTGCATCAAATTCCACACACTGTGCTGTGCGGTTCGCCA
>NW_016243064.1:0-1010 GCF_001687245.7 Rhagoletis zephyria | reverse complement strand
CAAACTAGTAAATAATAAATGAGTTGTGGTTATTTGTACTTAAATGAATCAGCTGAAAGTTTGTTGCGATGGTTAAGATGTCTGAAATTATGCTTAAATTAGGGTAAGAAAAGATTTAAAATTTAAGTTTCTCTTTAGAAGCGATACGTCCGTTACGGGCATGAATAAGTTTTTGTTTTTTAAATAANTAGCGGAACTTAATAAAATTGTGTGCAGATGTAAGATTGTGTGGCAAATTTTAATTAGAGAGTTATTTGAATTTTGGAAGCACAATAAACAAATCGAAACACGCGGGAACATGTTGGATATTCACTTTTGTTGTGTGGTTTACCACTACATTCAAATATAAAAAAATATAGCAGTTGAGTATAAAACGAGTACTCCAGAGACATTTAATTTGGACTTGTACTAAATTTCTCAAAAGCCTTTAAAATTAGGTTTACAACAGTGCTCAATGTTTACTAATCTAATAAATTCATAGAATTTTTACATTCCAAAAAACTAGTAGTGTTTTCGGTGAAATGTCTATTTGCAAAGGGTAAGCGTTAAATATTTTGTTATTTACTTCAAATAATCCCTTGACTATAGAATGGAGCCATGCTGAAATTCGCTGTATGGAAGCGATTAAATCAAACCGCCAAGTGAATAGATAATTATGTATGTACGTAGATAGCCCGGACATTACTAATACGTATTAGTACGTGTGCCAGGTATATAAAGTTTGGTTTCGCCCGCACTGATACTTCTTTACTTGTTTATTTTGACTTCAAGGCCGCCTAGCGGTTCGATTTTTTTGCAAATCTATATCTTATTATGTTTTATCTAAATATGCCAAATTTGAAGCAAATCAGAGCATGAATAGGACTTTTAAAAATATCTCGACTTTGGCGCCACCTAACGAGACCATTTTTCAAAAAAAAAATTTCTGCTCGCATAACCAATAAAAAGCAGCCAAATTGGCAAATAATTAAGTGTTCCCACGACAGTCGGGTCTGAGTAATCCAAACGAC
>NW_016243063.1:0-1010 GCF_001687245.7 Rhagoletis zephyria | reverse complement strand
CAGGCCGTGAGGTTGTCTGTAAAAATTACGACCTTGTTATGTTCTGATTGTCTGGCGAGTTGAAGAGCTGCGAAAATAGCAACCACTTCACCGTAGGTTGAGGAGGCGCTAAAATTTATTTTGAAAACATATTCATTTTTGCTGGAGTAATTGTATGNAAAATAGCAACCACTTCACCGTAGGTTGAGGAGGCGCTAAAATTTATTTTGAAAACATATTCATTTTTGCTGGAGTAATTGTATGCCCCACACCCAATGGTAGCAGGGCTAACAGAGGCATCAGTGAAGAAAATGCAGAAATTGGAGTTTCTGCATTCATTAAAGATAATCAAGTACGTCGTTTTAATCTCGTCAATGGCCGTGTTTGATTTTTTATCATTTAGTGTTTTTGTGATGATGTGCAGGTTTGGAGTAGTAACTGTTTCATTGACTATGCAAAGATCGCCAAAGACATTTCTGAATTCGTTAAAAACTATACTATAGCTAGAATTTACATAGTCTGAGTTAACCATGAGGTCNATTTATTAATTCTTTGGCAGTAAGCCACGTTGCTCTTTCAGCCGGTGGTAGTTCGTTAGCTATTGCATAAATTATGGGGATCGGGGTAGCAGGGGTAAGACCAAGGCTTCTTCTCAAAAAACTGTTTTGGTATGTTTGGATTTTCTTGTTTACTGTTTTGGAGCAGTTTGAAGTAGATGTTCTGCAATATTCAATTTTGCTGCGAACTACTGATTTGTGGTAGTTGAGTGCCACTTGTGGATGTAGCCCCGATTTGACTGTCGTGATGCATTTAAAGAGGCTGGAATTTCTATATGACTTTTTGATTGTCTCCGTGTAGTGTTCTTGAACAGAAAGTAAAGCGCTAATGTGCCTACATTGCCTTGGTTTTATCAGCATTAAAAAATTTATTTAAATTAGAACATAGCACCGAGAAGTCATTAAGTTTGCGCCTCAGGTTTGCAGTGGCAAGATCAATGTTTTCATGATGTGACATGATGAGGAAGTCATCAG
>NW_016243062.1:293-1010 GCF_001687245.7 Rhagoletis zephyria | reverse complement strand
GAGAAGGAGAGCAGGCTGTCGAATGTTACTCCGAGTATTTTAGGATTATGCACCGTCGAAATTTGTGTGTCATCGACGTGAATTCCTAGAGGTAGCCTGACCTCCTTCGTCCAGGTTGTGAACAGGGTCGCAGAGGATTTCGTAGGGGAGAGGGCTAGACACTTTGCAGTGAAGAAGCGAGAAAGTTCAGAGAGATATCCGTTTACTTTCGAACACAGGTCATCAATTCCATTCCCAGTCGCCATGATCGAGCAATCGTCGGCGTAAGAGACAATCGAGACTCCGTCTGGTGGTTGAGGGAGCTTTGAAATGTAAAAGATAAACAGTAGTGGGGAAAGGACAACACCCTGTGGAACCCCCTGTTTTATTTTTCTATACCATGCTGATGTTTCGCTGGGGTCAAGTTGTTTGTGAAATACAGGAGTAGCAAGGCCTCGAGTGCCTTCGCTACCGGGGAGAGGAGTGTTATCGGACGATAATAATCTCCTTTGTTGGCAGGTTTTCCCGGTTTGAGCAGTGGGACCTCTCTCCCAACCTTCCAGATATCTGGGATGATGAGAGTGGCCATGGACAAACTGAGGACCACCGTTAGGTACGCAACCCCCGCAGGACCCAAATTTTTCAGTATCAGCATGCATATTCCGTAGTGACCCATGGCTTTGGCGGCTTTCGCCTTCCCGATGGCCACCTGAACTTCACCGCAAGTGAAAGCAAGGG
>NW_016243062.1:0-278 GCF_001687245.7 Rhagoletis zephyria | reverse complement strand
TCCGGGTCCGACGAAGCATGGTCGCCGAAAGAAATTTCGACTCTGTCGTCGTGCTTCGTCGGATTGGACAGTGACCTCATGGTTGACCAAAGCTTAGTCACACCAGAGGTGAAGTTGCAGGTCTTCAGATGCTCTTCCCACTTCTTCCGCTTATGTACGTTTACTAGCCGAATCTCCGCGTTGAGATCCCTGATACGGGGATCTCCGGGATCGGCATCACGAAGGCTGCAACGCTCATCGGCTAGAACAGCCGCTTCAGCAGGGAAATTTGGGCGTGG
>NW_016243061.1:0-1010 GCF_001687245.7 Rhagoletis zephyria | reverse complement strand
GCAGCGTTTCTGGTTGCCATCTCACCGGTAATAATATTTCACAATTTAATAATTTATGATAACGAAATAAACGCAAAGGAATTACTTTAAAAAAAAAACCACTGTGGACATGGGCGTCGCTACCTAAAGGCTGAAAGCAAAATTCTTTGCCCGGTAGTAAAAAATATTTAAATCACAGTTACTAAGTTTATACAAAATTTAAGAAAATTCAACAAAACTTCAACTTTTTAATCTAAATCTTTACAACGTTTTTGGGTACGCAGGTTTCTAGCCCGTACAATTTTAATCTAACGAACTGCACGTTTCAACTAGTTAAAAAATTCCGGTGATTTTTGATAATTGTTTTTTGGAGACTACTTTTGCGTTTTTTAATATACAAGTTTTTTATATAACAAGTGTAATTTACAAAAAATGGCGTTGATTTTTTTAAATTTTGTAGCTAAGCTTATTGGAAAAAGTGCAAAGATCCGTCACCAAAAAAAAAATTCTCAAAGATCAATGGGATTTTTTAGCCGTTTGAAACTTGCGCTTCATAAGACCAAAATTGCATACCCAAAAATGTCCTAAAAAACAAATCAAAAAGTTGAAATTTTGATGATAATTTGGGGAATTTTCCNAAAAAGTTGAAATTTTGATGAAAATTTGGGGAATTTTCCTAAATTTTGTATAAATTTTGTAACTGTGATTTATGTAGTTAAAGCTTGAACGGTATTTTTATAGAAAAATAACAAAAAAATTAGCTCTAAAAACATTACGAATATATATAATAATATAAAATATATAAAAAAAATTAACACTTGGTCATTTGTTTGAGCCACGTACTTAGTTTTTCTCTCTGACGTAAGGTTTTTTTTAAAAGACTTTGGAATTAAAAAAAAAATGATTATTTCAAAAAATTGTTGGTAAAAATTAGTATAAAGATAAGGGTATCAAATAGAGGAAAAAATTTTGTAGAATTATGACAGAATAAATTTTTTGGTGCATAAGGACAAATGGGTATAGAAAATGTC
>NW_016243060.1:0-1010 GCF_001687245.7 Rhagoletis zephyria | reverse complement strand
TAGCTGGCGCTCTTCGTATGTGAAACACGCATGTGCTCAGAGAGCGCTGAGTATTATTTAAGGGTGGCTCACAAGCACGAACCTGTTCCGCTCTCAAACCAAATCGTGGTTGCCTCAACTAAGATTTGCCAACTATGACTAACCCGTGTGTTGAAAGAAATCTTATAATACAGAGCTTAATGACATCCTTTTATGAACCATACGTTCAACTATGACTAACCCGTGTGTTGAAAGAAATCTTATAATACAGAGCTTAATGACATCCTTTTATGAACCATACGTTAAGTTGGATGTAATGTGTAGAAATATGCTTCAAAAAAATATTTATTAGTATTTACCAATCACTTCAACTAAATTAACGATTTGGTACAACCTAGATGAATAGTAGAAGCTTTAATATATTTAGTTATAATTACCAACCCATGGTAATATCTCCCAATCCTCGGTCACAGTTCCCAAATATTGTCAAAATTCGGGAACTAAATATCATTAGTTATCGAAAGTAATCCTTTTTCTCAGTGTACTATGGTGATCATGTGCCGATATCGCAGCAAGCAGCATTTTGAAGTAAAAAAAAAACAGTTGCCAAACGAAATACACGATGTACAGTATTTGTTTGTTTTGAACGCAGCGCTGCTTGCACATACATAAATTTCGCTTTGGGCGCAGCGCTGCTTGTACATAAATTTCGCCTTGCGCATGCCTGAAGCTGGCAAAGGTTCTTTTTACCTTCCTTTTATTAGCTCGGGATGTAACTATGTTATATTGATGCGCCTAAAAGATGCAGCGATTTCTATTCTCAAGTTACATACCTGATGACAGTACGAATGGCAATTACAATAGGGAGGTTTTAGTTTTTTAAACTATAATTTTATTTTAATTTGCGTTGTGCTAGCTGAATATAAAAAGAGAAGAGAATAGAGAGAAATATGTATAGGGTTTGTTGATGCTCTCTAAACATAAACGCGTGAAAGGCAAATGGTCTAGCAATGCGTGGTATTGTTGATCAA
>NW_016243059.1:0-1010 GCF_001687245.7 Rhagoletis zephyria | reverse complement strand
AGTCTTTTCCGAGTTGATACATAAAACAATCTGATCCATGACAAACTCTGTTCGATTAGTTTATGAAGAAAATCTTCGAATGTTTCGTTTGGTTGTTGCTTTAGTCGATGGAATTGGTACCTTACATAAGTTTTGTTTTTGGGCGGTGCAAAATGTTGTGTTAATGCTTCTCGAATTTTTTTTTAGGGCCTTTAATTGCTCTGTTGATAGTCCTAAACTTCGTAGAATCTTGTTGGCCTCTCTACCTAAAGTGGTTCGGAAATTAGCCACTTGTACTTCTGCTGTTTCGTTTTTTATTTTTGCGGCTATAAAGTAATTTTCCTATTCATCGAGCCAATCTGACCACTCAACTGCCATGTGAATGTCATTATTAACCAACAACGGCTTGGGGGGTTTAATATTTGCCATAGTGATTGGAGCTAACGCGAAGTCGGTGTTGTTATTAGTTTGGCCACCCGATAGTCTCACTGAGTTATCGACGCTTTCGCTCATAACCCGACGTTTATTGCAATCAGAGCGACACACAGTTCGCTATTTATTCTTATTCTTTTGTCGCCGCCTTTGACTTTTTTTCGATTGGAGAGCGGCACGAATGTACATAGACACTGTTTCTATGTTTGCTTGAATGCAAAAATTCTTGCGTTTAATATCCCGTTGCACTGCACCGCGTTGATTATTTCGAACGACGGAACTTCGAGTTCTCTGACACCATGTGAGAATGATACGACCGGTATGAGCGACTGTCAGCGCGAGACTGGTTTATTATTAATAAATGTTAGTTATTATATGCTCGCTATATGACAGACTCATCGAAAGTAAGTACTTCAGTACGGAAAACCGCTACAACCTTTGAAGTAGGAGACGTTGGTACTCTTGCTAAAATTACAGAAAGAGTATTTTCAGCAATTTTAATGAAATTACCGTAATACAATCATTGCAGAGAGGCGGTAACTTGTTGTCCAGAGGTTCAACGCGTTACAGATTGTATTGTATTTGATACATTGATGGCA
>NW_016243058.1:0-1010 GCF_001687245.7 Rhagoletis zephyria | reverse complement strand
GGTACGTAGTAAATAATCAGAAGCAACGAAAAAGAAGGTCAGGCATCCTTCCAGAAGCCAAGAGCGCACTTTGAGCGATCCGAAGGCCTTGATTACCTCAACCTCTGTCTGGAAAACACTAAATCTATTATTAATAGAGAGATCCTTGCAAAAGACCTCTACACCAACCCTTGCGTCAAGTTTTGACCCGTCCATGTAGAAGTTCACCAGTGCTCCCCTCGTACTTCTTTCTGTTTCTCGTCCACTCATCCCAAGGGTGAATCTGCGTAGAGAAAGATTTAATTTGTGCCAGTCTAGCCACGCAGTGATCCATATTAAAACACATGAGGTTTAAGCTTTCAAGAATACTGGAGTGACCAGATTCTAAATCAATAAATCACCCCGTGACTCTAAGTCTAGCCTAAGTCATTGTTGCAGCAACCTTACCTACGAAATCAATGGGCGTTCTGTTACTCATTCCAATCATGGCTGCCCGCTGTACCCCGCTTTCTAACTAGTGGCCTAAACTACTACATCTCTTACCTATTTCCCTTCCCACTGCAGCAGTACAGAGCCACTGATACCTTTTTCGCTATTAAATAGGTGTCATTATTAGGCGTTGACAGCTTTCCATCTATTAAGCCCCAGTACTTGACTCTGTTCAGAAAGGCTACTATTAGGGGTAGAGTCGCTCAAGGTATCTTATAGTAAATCCAGTGAACAGGACAAGTTACGTTGTACTAGGATTTACAGCAAGTCCGCAGTTCGCAGATTATTTAGTCGCCAATTCAAGTAAACTTTGAGCAATTCAGAAAGTGTATTTGTGAAATTTATCCCTCACTAAAAGAGAAACGTCATCAGCTGCTCATTGTCCAATTGTCGTACTGCATGGGTGTTTCATAGCACCCAATAACAGCTCTAAAGCTCTAAGTTTTCTTGATTTCCGACATAAAGCTTCTAAGTACTACTTTGTAAAATTTCTAAGGGGTCACATAATACTTGGGAAGAGTCCTCTACTAAACGACCTGAGA
>NW_016243057.1:0-1010 GCF_001687245.7 Rhagoletis zephyria | reverse complement strand
ACTTCAATATTTCGAAATTTAAGGACGCTAATTTACTCAAAATTGACACTAAAAACAATCCCTTGAAAAGAAGGAACATTGTTTGGAATTTTGGGTAATGGGCGTGATATCGCCCACATATGACTACGTATATAAGTTTATCTTATTATATCTAACTGAACGTTCTATCGAAAATGTTTAAAATAGGGGTAACCTTAACGGCTTACCATGTTGCGGTAGTTTTCGGAAATTAATTAATGTTTGGCTCCGCCCGAACTTAGACTTTCTTACTTGTTTTTGCTTAATATTGCATCACTGGATTTTTGTATGCGGTTTTTTAGAATTTTTTACACGGAGTATCTGAATTTATGCGGTTTTTAAAAATGCTGGAACGCATCCCCTATTTCTAAGGAACGCATGCACCGCATAAAAAGAGACCTAAGTGTACTTATATTTAGGCTTAAAGGCAGTGTTGCTGCACAACAAAAATGAAATTCCGCTAGCATATGCCACTGATATGGAAGAGTCCTACACTGGAACAAATACTTAGACAAATTGGGTACGGGATACATAAATGGCAATTGCACACTGGTTCAAAACTGGCATTTAGTGTTCGTAATTCCCCGGAGCCTTAATTTTTCACTTCATTTGGTTAATTTAATTTTTTTATGAAAGCTTACAATATTTGCAATAGACCAGTTGAGCCTGATTTCTGAATTTTTATTTGATTAGCAGTTTTGTAGCAGTTTTGAAGAAAATGTATTCTCCTGTTCCAGTTAATAAATGTTACATAACAGAAACTAGTTGAAACCAATCGTATGGTTCACCCTATGATAAAAACGTTACAAGGTAAAATTTTTTGGTAACTAAGGATTGCGAAGTCCTTGAAAAGGATTTGGCTTCATTTTTCGCTATGCAATTAAATAATATAATTAACTGATAAATATTTGATATANTATGATAAAAACGTTACAAGGTAAAATTTTTTGGTAACTAAGGATTGCGAAGTCCTTGAAAAGGATTTGGCTTCA
>NW_016243056.1:0-1010 GCF_001687245.7 Rhagoletis zephyria | reverse complement strand
TTACGCAGAATTATTATATATTATACATATGTATTTTTTTATGTATGTATGTACGTATAAATCTATAGCCATACATACATACAAACAAACATGGTTAGTGAAGAATTATGTTTTGTCGTTTTCACTAAGTCACGTTCGAAATTATGCTAATTTGTCATACTTTATACGCCGCCCAATTACGACCGGCACACAATAATGACGAAATAAGCATTTTCAGTTATTTTTGTGTAAAATATTATTTTCTAATATTATTTAATTTACCCCCGTTCAATAAATATAATTTCATATTCTATAATAAACAATTAAAATGATTCACATTTTAAAAAGAGTTTCTACAAACATGTTGGTTGCACTAGTTTTCTCAGGGTAAAATCATTCTTATCTCATATTTTACTTGACTTTGTTCGAATTCCTAAGTAATCGTGCAGAAGAGGAACATGCAAAGGCATGTATGTGTGTTGTCATATATATACATATGTATGTACATACATATATACATAGTGATGTACACATATTTATATTAGTAAACAGTTCAAGCTCAGGACTAGAGTTTATTATAATAAAGTTGAAATTAATCACAATCATATTTACTTCCTTATAAAAATCATAAAAGAAAAATTCGACTTGAGGTTAATTTTTTTGTGATCATTCGGCAATTAAACCGGATTTTTTTTTATGGAACAAACCGTTTTTTTTCATTTCATTAACATCTTGACCTCTCAATATAAATTTTGAGTTTTACGAAGTTTTCAAGGCTTTTTCCAGTTTAAGGGAAACCCTTAAATTGCTCTAAAATTATATCCTTGGTTATTTGGCGATGAACAGTACATCATATTGGATTCCAATAAATTCATTTTTGCCGCTTTAATGTTTTCTAAGTGTTTGGCCGAGCTTCTCTTTCAATTCGTGCTCTGCTTCTTGATGTTGTTTTACTCGACCTCCGAAAAAGCTTTTTTCATGGCAGAAGTATACTCGGAGATTTGCCATTGTCTGCCAAAGGGCGACCGCTA
>NW_016243055.1:0-1010 GCF_001687245.7 Rhagoletis zephyria | reverse complement strand
ATTCTGGCGCCTTTCCAGCAGGTGTGAAAGTTCCAAAGTTCCAATTTCACTGACTGTGCAGACAACGTGTGCGCTCTGAGGGTTGCCAATGCGCCTGAATGGGGAATGGAAAAAGTATTGCACAAACTTTAGTACTGTTAGAGGTAGTTAATGGTGTGGGGAGAATGTCTGGGTCGAGTCTGAGCCAGGGTAACGCGGGTCTCTCGTGTCAGCTGAAGCTCATTGTCTGCGTGTACGTAGAGATTGGGCTTCTATCACAGCATTCACGAGGCGTAACTCACAGAAAGTGGTAACGAACTCTCTATGAAAGGAAGATTTGCAATTTAAATTACTAAAATAGAAGTTTTGAATNATAAACATACATACATACCTACATTCATTTCACTAATAAATATAATGTATAATTTTGTATCTTGTCATATTTTAAAAGATTTTACATGTAATTTTTATCCAACTTCGAAATAAGGATAACCTTTATCAATTCGTCGGAATATATATTTGGGTGGTCCTTAGATGTACGAAGCAATAATAAATATATATATACATATATATATTTTTTTGGATGTATGTTACCACACAACTGATCACAATGGGCCCTGATCGGGCCTAAGTGTGCTGGCGCCCTCTGGGCCTAGCAGCCACTTCAACCTACCACACAACTGTGGACCATCTCAACAGATTTCTATAATTATTTTTTTAAAGGACAGGTGCTATCTCAGAGGTGGTCCCATTCTAATTTGGTTCAGATCCGATGATTGGATCATTAAGAAATTAACGGTAATCTTAAATGTTCATATGGGAATTGAAGTCGGTTTTGTTTTTTGCTTAAAAATTACTTGCTATATTACCAGCTAGATGCTTGCAGGTTATATAGGTTGAACTTTGAGAGGTCACTCATCGGTGAAACGTGTTAGACGTTTTTCTAATGCAACCTTATTATGCACGTCGACCCAAGTCGCCGCTGCCCGATACAGACCACTGATGTGAACGAAGTGGTGTGAGTAAGCTCT
>NW_016243054.1:0-1010 GCF_001687245.7 Rhagoletis zephyria | reverse complement strand
TTCTCCTCCGACTTGCGGCGTGCGCCTTGATGTTGTCACACAAAGCGGATATACATATGTATATGGTGGTAAGAATTTTCTAAAAAGTAACGAGGAAACAGAAATAGTCGCGCAAAAACCCAGGTCAATATCTGCTGTAAGTGCTGGTTTAAGTATACTGCTTTGCTTTTTCCTTGGCTCAATAGATACTTTCAAATTATAAGTCACATTAATTATATATCCACTGAAAAACCCCGGTTGGCATCAAACTTTATATTTTTAAATAACTATACCCGCACCGAAACAACTCGCGGCGATGGCAAAACCTCAGTTTATCCAGTAAAAAAACTGTGGTGAAGTCCTTTATGGGGATAAAGCTTCCAGAGGTGAAATTTTAGGTAGCACACAATTTCTTACACGCATGGTTGCTTTTCAGTACTCATGAAAGAAACTTAGGAAATATTTGAAACAAGTTCATATAGTACATTAATTTTTGAAAGAAATGCCATAATGTATGTACTCTGGTTAATAATATCAAAAAATGTATTAGAACCACCGTTTAATGTTATATTTGATACAAATTAATATTGCTGACCCGAACGCTCTGCGCATTGCCACTGAATAATAGATTTACTTAAAATTACATCCCTGGTCCTTGTTCTTTCTGTATCGCATCGTGGTGAATTCACATTTCACAGAAATTTGACAACAAAACAAAACAAAGGGAGTATTCTATTTGCTAATTTTTGAGATTTCTATTGTTTAACGTAAATTTATGTCTTTTTAGGATATGTGGAGGCAACAAAGAAGGCGCAATTTGAAAATGGAATTATTAGTAATGAAGTAGCAGGCATATTTGGAAAATTATGCCGATAAACAGGATGGAATTTGGAAAGTAAGTGCCTGTTTGCAGCATATATATGTATTAAAAAGTATATAAATTTTTTAATAGTGGCTCATTTACGATGTTCTTCAAATATTAGGCGAACTTTTTTTCGCCTTCTCAATGTGCTAAGTAACAAGTTAAGATG
>NW_016243053.1:0-1010 GCF_001687245.7 Rhagoletis zephyria | reverse complement strand
TAGCGCAAAACAGAGCTAGAGAATACTTAGAAAGGTCAAAACAACAAAATAAAAATCAGTATGATAAAAAGTCAAATCCACAGTCTATACAGGTAGATGACATAGTTTATCTGCACGATGAAGCTATCCATAAATTAGATAGCATATACAAAGGTCCTTACCGCGTGTTAGAAGTAGACAATAACAATAATTGCAAAACTGATATAAATTCAAAATCTACAACCGTACAAAAGAATCGGTTAAAGAAAATGTAAACCTAAGAGGTGTGACGACACCATATTTTATCTATTACTTAAGTTTAAGAAAATAAAACAATGAATTGAGCGCTCAAATTAACAAAACCATATTAAGAAAAATAAATAAGTTCAACTAAGTAAAAACCTATTAGAATAATATACGCTTAAAACACTATTAAATAAAATAAAATAAGTACAAACAGCTAAGCTAATCAAAATAAAACAAATAAAAAAAATTCAAATACTATTACATTAAGAAACCAAACTTCATTCAATTACAATATAGCAATTTATTAACAAAAGAACTAAACAAAAAGANAAGAAAATAAAACAATGAATTGAGCGCTCAAATTAACAAAACCATATTAAGAAAAATAAATAAGTTCAACTAAGTAAAAACCTATTAGAATAATATACGCTTAAAACACTATTAAATAAAATAAAATAAGTACAAACAGCTAAGCTAATCAAAATAAAACAAATAAAAAAAATTCAAATACTATTACATTAAGAAACCAAACTTCATTCAATTACAATATAGCAATTTATTAACAAAAGAACTAAACAAAAAGAAAATATGTAAATTTATAAAATAACTACCAGATCCGGCGAACTACGTCCCGCCCAAAATTAGATTTTTAATTTAGACACTTTGGTCTAACAGTTTCCCCAACAATGCACATTTACGATTTGTACTGGCACATTCAGCGGCTAAGACTGTGGTTTGGTGGTCGTTTGCCGCCTTAAATAACCGAACGAAAGTGCGATGTCCAT
>NW_016243052.1:0-1010 GCF_001687245.7 Rhagoletis zephyria | reverse complement strand
TTCGCCCAACATCAGCAACTTCTCGGTGCTTTTGCTCCGGCACACTTATCTACTTATTTGTTTGTATGTTGAATGCATCACCTCTCCACACTCCCGGTTGCAATTCCATTGCATTTTCCTCTCAAACTATGCATTGTAGTAGAATTGTATAGAAATTCATTGTGTTTATTGTCGCCTCCTACGTCTTCCAGTCTTCGTTTTCATTTCTTCGCCCTCGTTCATCATTTGTTACATTGTTATGGCTCGTATTGAGTTGTTACTTTGCGTTCCATAGGACATCTTAATTGGTTTGTTTCGTGTATTTTGAAAAGAATACCGCACACAAAGGTGTCAGAAGAACTCAATGTAGAAGTCAGCAACAACAATACCAACTGCATTAATAATAACAACAGCAAAAATAACGATCTGCGTGTCTAGTATGGGTTTGTTCGGTGGAATTCATACGTTTTTTTTTTTGTCAGATGGGTTTTGTTTTTTAAGTTCGTTTGAAGTTACAAATAAGTATGACATACATAGATTTATTTAGTTGATTTGTATTGGCTGGGATTAGTTGTCTGAATGTCTTCCTCATTTCAATGTCGGANGTAGGCATCGAGTACTTTCTTTGTCACAGTCTGTGATCAGCGTGGTTCGATTGTCTTTCAGATTTAAGCAATGGTATCACAACGAGCCCTTCTCTCCTAAGTGTCTCTATCAGGATGTGGATGAAGGCTACAACCTAACCTAGCATCGCAGCAAGTGATGAATGCCTTTGCGAATTTCATAATGCTCACCCAAAATCAAGGTGCGGCTGCTGTCTCCCCTGCACCGGTTGCTTTAGTTCGGGGTATAGGTTGATGTTTAACGACTGTTGAAGTTTCAGCTTCGAACAGAATATGGAAAATCTTAACGTTCCAGTCATTTAAGACTACATTGAATGCTGGAAATCAGTGGTATTTCCATTTAAAATGAACAACACTTCTAAATAAAATACATTAAAATAATAAATAAATACTTATTAATAACTCCAT
>NW_016243051.1:0-1010 GCF_001687245.7 Rhagoletis zephyria | reverse complement strand
GTTAAACTTTTGACTAAACACTAAGTTGAAAAATTAAATTACGCACCTACACTTGAATACATATGTATGTATGCTTGTAAGTATGTATGTCAATATTTACAACTTAACTGCCCATATAAATGCCTACCACATAACACACACCCAGCGTTACATTGTACAATTTTCTTTTGCTTCCCACGCCAGCTTTACCGTTTATAATAAATCAAAAGTGCCTTAGTCTACTAATCATCGTTCATCAATCAAATCACTCAATGAGTTGCAATCATGTCCAGACGACTTAAGGGCTTTTGCTGCCTGCCACTCATGCCATTGTTGTTGTTACTGTATTTTTTCTTTCTATTAACTTTCTGATACATACTTTGTTGTTTGTGTTTGTGTTTGTGTTTGCCCACAACTTTTACCATCTTCAGTTCTTCTGCTCTGTACGAATACCTATGTATGTGTGTTTTGTGTCAGTGCATTCATTCGTAGGCTCTGTCGATATTCATTCAAAACTATTATCAATTTTTGTCTTTAAGCCGCCCTGTCAATTTGTCCTCCTGCCGATTTGTTGCGCTTTATGTACATACATATGTTTGTAACTTGATGTTTTGATTGTCAGTATATGTATATAGTTAGTATTGACCGATGACGTTATGAATTGCTCAGTGACAGCTAGCACAAAAGTTTGAAAACGTCAATAGCATTTAGTGTGTCTTAAGAAAGGAAATCAGTTTTCGCACATTTTATCTGTCAATTCATCTGTACATCATTTTGTATAATTTTTGA
Source organism: Rhagoletis zephyria (assembly GCF_001687245.7). Lineage (NCBI taxonomy): Eukaryota > Metazoa > Arthropoda > Insecta > Diptera > Tephritidae > Rhagoletis > Rhagoletis zephyria. The sequence goes on along the minus strand of NW_016243051.1, from coordinate 242 downwards.
AGGCAAGTATTGATAGCGTATCAATATTAAACGAAAGAAAACGCGAACAGGAAATTAATAGCACGTGTTTAAATTAATTCTGGCGTGGGATTAATCGAATATTTGTAGAAAGATTGCAGTGATATTTTTAAGATTTAATCTATACAGCGTACTTTAGTTATTACCGGGCAAGTGAACTCAAACTAGATTGCTATGAGCCACTACTCTAGAGTTGGGAAGTTTACGAACTATTTCGTTCAATG
>NW_016243050.1:0-1010 GCF_001687245.7 Rhagoletis zephyria | reverse complement strand
TTACATGCATCGTAGATATTATGGGTCTTCACACCGAAGCTTGGTACTCACATAGAATATAATACAAGAAATGAAATAGGGCTGTTAGGTAGTAGTTGGACATGAAAAATCGTAGTTAGTTCATCTTGTAATATAAATGAAATGCTTAACTTTCTTCAATGAAATATTAAGCAAAAAACCAAACCGACTTCAATCTATATATATAAAAATGAAATGCTTTTCGTATGACCGCGATGCCTGACCAAACGGCTGAACCGATTTCAATTCTGTAAATCGTCCTTTTTTGAACCTTCTGTGTGGAAGGTTTTTCGATTTAAAAAAATTTGAAAGTTTTTGTTTCTGTTGCCGAAAAATGAATAATGCTGAGACGTCACGATTTCACAATTTCATAGTTTTCCGTATATTGTATGTCACTAAACTACTAAACGGCTGGGCCGATTTCGTTCATATTTGGAACATTTGCATTTTGAAAAATTTGCTCGCTAGGTGGCGCTGGGGTAGGATATTCCTAAAAATTGCATTTACTTGCCGATTTGGCTCATATTTAGAATACATTAACTAAATTTTCCTCTGCAATTGAACGAGACTGTAAATGTAAATATGATTTAAAACAAGTAATNGTTATCGATAATTTCTGCATGATCCAATGATCGGTTTAAACCAAATTAGATTGCAACATCCTTTAAAAAAAGAATATAAAAATCGGTTAACGTGGTCCAAAGTTATGCGGAAAAAAAACTATATATATATTCCGTCGAATTGATAAACTTTCCTTTTGTAAAGTTGGTTAAAAAAGGAGAGTATGAGTATCCCTTTGGAAAAAATTAAGTTTTTTTTTGTTAAGTGTTCTCGTTTGAGGCCCAGCAATTATGGCAGCCCTATACTAGTGGCACTCGGGAACCCCAGCCATAGGAGCTAATAATATAAATTAATGTACTCAATAAACCATCCTTACACTGAAGGAAATAATGCATAGTAAAAATTTATACTTTATATTTGATTATCGTTTA
>NW_016243049.1:0-1010 GCF_001687245.7 Rhagoletis zephyria | reverse complement strand
AAGTATACCTTCCATACCTCTGATTGTTTAGATGCGATTTTTTATATAATATGTAACTCCTCTATCGATGCATTCAAAAGCAGTAATCTGTCAAAGTAAAATTTGCAGATGTTCATGAAAGGTATGAAGCCTTCGGCATAGCCGAAGACAGCGTTGCTCTTACTTGTTTTTTTTTTAACTTTCTTTTTGCTGGAATGACCCAAAAGCATTTTCCCTATTCAAGTGCATGGAAGATTATATAGACATTTTTTAACAGCATTTAAACAGGCATAAGTTGAGAAGCAGCCGCTGTGGTGTAGTGGCTAGCAGTGCACGTTACCATTCCGCAGGACTGGCTTCAAGCCCGGTTCGACGCAACATGAAAAAAATAAAAACAATTTTCAAATAGCGATCACTAACATATTGGGTAAGCGCCAATCTATTATTTCATTAACGTTTTTTCACCGTCTAAAAAGAAGTTTGGTTTTTCTTGAGAGCTGGATACTAAGCTTATTTGGTAACAAAAATAAAAATTTGGCTTTTCTGAAATACGTTCCAAAATAAATCATCACCACCCTGCTCGTCGAAAAGTTAACCACAAATTAAATCTGCGTTAATTTCCGAGTCTCTTTAAAGATATTTGTACACTTTATCAGAGCTAAATTTGTTTCTAAACTCTAGAGTGTATTTTCAAGAGCACAACCACAGAAACAGTCTCTTCTTCACAAAAATACATAATAATTCACTCAACCGTTAAATTAACGAAGCAGGAGAGTCTGCAGTGGCATAAGAATGAGAAATTAAAAGCCCAACCTTGGTATAAACCAACTAATACGTGTGCAATATGTATGTATGTATGTGCTTTTCTACTCATTGACAGTTTCTCAAATGAATGAGTGAATAGATGGCGTGAATGGTCAATATTGGTCAGGCCCCCTCTCAACTCAGTAATATCGTTCGCTCGACCCCTCCCAGAAAATTTGGCAATAAAATCAATTAACGTTGTCCACATGGCATACAAAAACCAAAAC
>NW_016243048.1:0-1010 GCF_001687245.7 Rhagoletis zephyria | reverse complement strand
TCGATTTGAGGTGTCAAATTTAAGGTCTTGGTCTGTAAATATCTATGTAATAAGATTTTATTTTTACGGAAATAATTGTCACTAGTGTGTAATTCAAATTACAAATTCATTATTTCGATTTAGAAAAATTAGGTGTAAATGTGTAGCAAGGTTTTATTTTTTCGAGAAAAGTTGCCACTTGTTAAAAATAAATTCAAATCTTTTAATATGTTCAATCAATTAATACAAAATGGGTATTAACCAGTTTTTTAAAGGTTTTATTTCTTAACTACATGTAGGAGGGTTGCCACCTGTTCAAAAAATAAAATTCGATATTTCATTTTCTATGCAATTAGGTAATTGAGATATATATCACAATTTGGGCGTTTCACGAAAGAAATTTAGAACATTCAGATTGTAATTAAATGATACACAAGTTTTATGAAATATTAAAAAGTTTGACACCGAAGGCGTGTTAAGAACTCTTTACTTTAAACATTAACAATATTTTTTAGGTGTTCAAAAAGGATTGCCACCTGTTTAAAAGATTAAATTCAAATTGTTTAATAAGTTAAATTATCAGAAAAAAGAAGGCTACCAATGGAATTGGGTTTGGTGTTGCCACATGTTTCAAAATTCAAATTTATCTGGAATTACGGCAATTAGTTAATTAAAAAATGTATGTATCAGAATATGGGTGCCGAATGAAAGAGGTTAAAGCAGGTTTTGGTTTGAAAATTTTGTAGAGACTACGTAACATACACCCCGATATATCAGGAAATATCAATGCTAGCGATTTCGTGTTCTAGAACCTTCTTGTAGGAAATTGAAAAGTTTGCCATTATAATTTTTTCTTTAGCTCTTGTTATTGATGAAAAAATTGGGTTTAGTGAACCGTACTACCTCGCTGATGGGAGTTAGGGTTACGCCGTATAGGACACTTTTGTAGAGCATTCAATTCAGAGGAAACCCTATCACTTACCAAGATTATACCATAAAATGCTCTGAGTTGTAGAATTTTGAAGAAAAAA
>NW_016243047.1:0-1010 GCF_001687245.7 Rhagoletis zephyria | reverse complement strand
ATTAAGATGAGCGCGGCATGAAAATAACAAGAAAACCGCAATGTTCTCAATTTATGAAATTCTGATTTAAAAGCAATTTCTCATGGACGCGTCATGGCCTTCTTGCCATACCGGCTGGCTTGAGGATGGTGAACGGAGTTGTTGGAAATGTTGACGAGGAAATTAGAATAGTTATTAAGACATGAATGCAAAAAGTAGAACGCAGGAAACGACTGAAATGACCAGGAGAGTAGAAGTTTTTCATCGCGAAGAAAATACTGGTNCACTCACTCAGCCTACTTAAATACTAGTTTTGGATGAGCTTTACACACCTGGGAGAGCGGCTGGAAAGACGGCATCATTAGTAAAATTTTGAAAAATAGAAACCTGCGGAATTACAACAGCAGGCGGAGTATCTGTGTCATACTAGCAGTGGCTTTGGGTATCATGGTCCGGTTAGACGAGATTCTTTTCCCAACTTCTGAATTCAATCAGATGTTCGCTCGCGTTCGTTCTGCACAGATCACTAATGTCATTGCAGTGAAAATTGTCATCAATCCGTTTGCCGAATTCAGTGAAGAGCTCCTTCATGGTTGTTGAAAACTCTTTTGAGAGCGTTCGAAGGGTGTAGCTTTGGGCTACTTGATGCAGAAAGATCCTGTCTTGTATCCTCATATAACATAACAATGTGTCGGACCCTTTACAAAGGAAAGTTGCCGAATACCTTCGAGGTTCCTTGTGGCCTCCGGGCTTAGGTGGCCGTCAAATAGTACGTTTTGACTGTGATGCTGAGGTCCCAACTCGTCCACTAAATAAAATAAAGTATTTTTATGTGTTATGTGTGTTTTATTTTTGTATGCGCCATAACATTTTTTATGGAAGCAAACAGGCTGAATGGCTTGACGTACGGGGTAGGAGGGAGAGAGACTATGAAGCAGTGATAGCGAGGAAGAGATAGCTGGCAACGGGATGCATACTGGCGGTCGTAGAGATGCAAAGCGATGATGTATGTGACGTTGAGTCGATTGTTA
>NW_016243046.1:279-1010 GCF_001687245.7 Rhagoletis zephyria | reverse complement strand
ACAAAAGCTAGTTGAAAACAATTGTATAGTTCTCCCTAAACAAAAAAAATACACAAACGAATTTTTTAAATGTTATAAAAAAAAGTTCACCAAAATAAATATTTTTTGTTTGGTTTTTAGTAAAAATTGGTTGAAAAATTAATTATGAATTATGGTACATNTCCAGTTAATAAATGTTACATAACAAAAGCTAGTTGAAAACAATTGTATAGTTCTCCCTAAACAAAAAAAAATACACAAACGAATTTTTTAAATGTTATAAAAAAATGTTCACCAAAATAAATATTTTTTTTTTGGTTTTTAGTAAAAATTGGTTGAAAAATTAATTATGAATTATGGTACACGCATGTTGGAAGCAAAGGATGGCGAGGTCCTTGAACGGATTTGACTTCATTTTTCGCTACAGCAGGGGAACTTGTACAATTAAATAATATAATTAACTGGTAATTATTTGATTTAAATCACGATATGGGTAAGGTACTTTTATCATACAAGTTGTATGTATGTATGTATTCCCAAATCATTTTGAAAAAAAAAATGTCCTTTATTTTACGTTGGTTAATATGGTCACCGTAAGTATAAGTGACACTTGATTTTTTTTGCCAGTTTAACCCTAGAACACACACCCAGAAAATACCACGTAAACACACACCCGGGATACGTTTGTACCCGGGACCTTATTTTGCGGTTTTTTTAATGCTTATTCAACCGATTTCTATGATTTTTTTTTT
>NW_016243046.1:0-205 GCF_001687245.7 Rhagoletis zephyria | reverse complement strand
GGATTTTTGTTTTTGTTGTTGTCCTGATAAATGCAAAACAAAATAATATAATTTATAATAATATACTTGTAGAGTAACAACGAATACACATTTTGGTTTTTATTTCATTGAAATATTCTACCTGGTTCAAAAGAAGTGTGCAAAAAGGTCGCGCATGGTATGGGTACGTAGGTAGCAAATACACTGGTATAACTGGTTTTTGTAT
>NW_016243045.1:0-1011 GCF_001687245.7 Rhagoletis zephyria | reverse complement strand
AGAAGAGAAACGACTGGCGTGCTTTATTGAACTCAGCCAAAATCGCTTACGCGGTTGTAGAGTTAAATAAAAAGAAGATTGACATCTCAGGTAGGCCCTCTTTCAAGGTACTATTACGCCAAAAATATAAACAGGCGATTCAAAATTCATAAATTTTTTTTTCAATTTGACTTTGTAGGATGGTTCTTCTGAGAGCAATGTCAAATTCAATCACACTTTGTTCAATACATTTTGCATACATATGTGGTCATAAGCAATAACAGCATAAGTCGACTTAAGAAAGTATTGAGTTATATATGCTATCGTATTCTGCAACTACTATTCCATGTGTTTGTATGTGAAATGTGTGATATTTTGGTTAGCNTCAACTACTATTCCATGTGTATGTATGTGAAATGTGTGATATTTTGGTTAGCCCATGAGATTAACACTATAATCCAAATTTTTAAAACGTTTTTTTCTCGAATTCAGGTTTTCCGACTTAGGCGAATATTGCTTATGACCACAGATATATATATCTGACATTGAAAGCTTGTATGTAAATACATATTCCTTTTTTTATGCACAGTCACGTTTTAGGAATATCGGTTAAGCGAGGTGAAGTTATGCAAATGCTGCCGCCTGTCATATCAAAAAACGAGTGACGCACCCCAACACACACACAAAGTCATGAATTTACATGAATATGCATAGCGTTTCCCTAAATAATTGGCTGTTTTAAGTATTCTAGTATACGTAACACTTTGACATCAGCTAGCTTCATTGTTGTTTTATAATTTCCTTTTAGTGTTCAGTCATGCAAACGTACGCTGGGCTTTTACGTTCGTGGGAATTGTGACAAATGGACTCAGGAAGAGTAAACACAAATAGGTAGAGCAACATCAATGTGAAAATAGTAAAGCAATTAATTCTCCAGAAAATGACTGACAGTAAGATAGGGATGTAAGTCAAAACAATGCATCGATGTTTTTATACCCGAGCGCACTTGTGCACAAGGGTATTATAACTTTG
>NW_016243044.1:0-1011 GCF_001687245.7 Rhagoletis zephyria | reverse complement strand
TGGATCAGCTTTGTGTTCGCATCAGTGCCTCATCTAGTCATGACTCTCTTTTTGATTGTTTCTTATTTCCCGCCTAATAGTAATTATAATCTTTATAAAGCGCATGCTGACAACATAATGTCTTTAGTATTAAATAAGCTAGGAGATGACCACCTTTGTGTGTTAGGCGATTTNCCACATCTTTTTCCAATGCTGGTCTCTCGCCAATTAATGTCAATGCGTCCCATGAAGTGTACTTTATAGATAGCCTCTTAAGCCTTAATTTATTACAAATCAATAATTTTGTTAACAAGTTGGATAGAATCCTTGACCTCATATATATTAGTGATAACATTAAGTGTAACATTGAAGTTTGCCACAATCCGATCAATCCATATAATATGCATCATGTTCCTCTGCTACTAAAATTTGAATTTTATGTATTCCCGTCTTTCAATGCTGGTGACAAACCTAAGTTTAATTATGCAGCCTGCGATTATCCCAAGTTAAATAGATTACTGGGTGAATTAAATTGGGAAAACTTACTCTCTTGCCCCGATGTAGCTAAATGCTTCCCTACTTTCAAATCTGTAATTTCTGATTTTGGTTTTAAATTCATTCCAATGATTAGAAAGACCCTATAAATTACCGTGGCATAATCGTGACTTGAAAAAACTCAAGAATCCTAAAAATAAATTTTATAATAAGTTTAAAGCTTCTGGAAGTCAGTTTTTCTTTGAAAAATATCAGGTCCATCTTAAGAAGTTTAACTGCTTGAATAAATTACTCTACAGAAATTATATCTTAGGCGTTGAATCCAATATCAAAGAAGATCCGAAATCGTTCTGTCATTTTATTAAGTCTAAGAAGAACAACTCTAGTATTCCCTGAGCTGTATTTTTTGAAGATAAGTGTGCCTCCACTCCAGCTTAAGTTACAAATCTATTTGCTGCATTTTTTAGTTCTAGTTTTGTAGATGATAGCCCTACTGTGGATTCTAGTTTCTCTGCTAGTGTGAATTCTACTAATTTT
>NW_016243043.1:0-1011 GCF_001687245.7 Rhagoletis zephyria | reverse complement strand
TCGTGGTTTTCGAGCCACTTTCGAGCTTAAGGGAATCCCCTAAATAACATACTTTTTTTCCTTGGCTAAAGTAAAAAATTAAAAATTTTACTTTATTCAAGGAGTTCAACATTGCCTAAAATTGGGATGCAAGTTAAATGTAAATGTGAGAAAGATTTAGCCTTTCAAAGGGCGCAACGGGTTGTATAGATGTTGTAACACAAATATGGAGGCCTGAAATTTTAGCTCGCTTTGGGTTTGAAAATGGTTTTTATGAGAAGTTTTCTCGTGACAGAAGTACACTCGTTGGTTTTCCACTATCTGTCGACGGGCGATCGCGATTAAATGTTGCTCCGACCAAGAACCTAGCCAAGGTCCCAGAAATTGATACTTTGTACTCGTTGGAATCGTGGTTCTAGCCATCGGTAACCAAATTATTCAGTACTAGCTTATACCCGCGGGTTTCACACCACATTTTTATATTAAACGAAGAAAGCCAGCAGAAATCCAGCTAATGAATAATATATATTTGGGTTATACCTATAACTAGCAGAAATAAACTGCGCCCGTTTTGTTATTGTTTTAACGTAATTAGGCCGTTTGAAAAAATGAAATTATAAAATCTCGTCTGCACGCTAGGCATGCAAAAGATATCAATCCTTCTAAGTTTACCTTAAAATGGTTCCAGAGATACGCCCCGTGAACATATAGCCTTCTCGCAGGTACCATGGCGGGTTCTTAATATTTCCAACTCAAATTCAGTAACCTGGCTTTGATAAAATACCACTTCTCAGCACTGTAGCTAAATGCCTCAAGAGGTATGCATTCACCATGAGAGCTTTAGATTATATAGCCCAAGCCGCCCCTCGCTTTTCCATTAACTGAAATATTTCTGTCAGTACGGTACTGATAACAAATTTAAAATATTTCCAAAGATTTTCTATCCTTCCTGAGATATGTATGTATGGTAGGCGACATGCCTTTTTTTATACCCGCGCGCACTTGTGCACAAGGGTATATTAATTTTGTTCA
>NW_016243042.1:0-1011 GCF_001687245.7 Rhagoletis zephyria | reverse complement strand
ATTTATACAAGGTGGTGTTGATGGCGAATTTAGATTTTCGCCGCGGTACATCTTAATGTCAAAATGATGTGTTTGTAGTAAAATGAATTCGCCTTGTTTACAACAAACACATCATTTTGACATTCAGTAGTACCGCGGCGAAAATTTATTTCGCCATCAACACCACCTTGTATAAATTCGCCCTGGACACCACCTTGTATAGAAGCGCCTTACGCTCAGCAAAGCAAATAAAAGCTTCCAGAATCATCGATCCATACTTTACCAAGGTTCAATAGCACTACAGTAACGCTAAAATGGCACAAAAAACGCAGAGACACGTTAACTTAATTTTGGGTCGTAGATTACGGAGCTGCGTGCCGTTTTTAAAGAACAAGTCGCCAAGATATTTTCATTTAAAGTTTGCATAGTGAATGAGAAAAATAAATAATAAACTCAACATTAAGCGGGGGAAATAAATTTAAAAATAATATTCTTGCTCATATTTCATAAACAATCATTATGGATTTTCATTTGACAATTCACAACTTTTTTATTTAACCATGTATTTTCTTTGAACAGGCCAGGCTGTAATAAGTAAAAATTGAAACAATTTACAAAAAATCAGTTTTTTTTTAAATTTATTTTTTTTTTTATAAAAATAAAAATATGTTGGAAATATGACCTGGTCTAGAAAAACCACATGCAGATTCGAAATCCAGGACTCAAAATTAAAGTTGACATATTTCGGCATTTTTTTGTGTAATTTCAAAACACGCATTTTGCGAAAAAATAAACAATATTTGACAATTATGAGAGCAAAGAATTTGAAAAAAAATATTAAACCCCTTGCTCTATTGCTACGACCTGCTCAATATGTCTAGATACACACCTACATATGTATGTACTTCGGTCTCCACAGAGATGGGAGTAATGTTGGCTCTTTCTACGCTTTGGATATTCAAATGTTTTAATAGTATATATCTTTTTTTAATTTAATTTGCCAATACATACTTACACACATGCATGCGGTGT
>NW_016243041.1:0-1011 GCF_001687245.7 Rhagoletis zephyria | reverse complement strand
GCGTTTGTGTTTTGCTGAAATTAGATAAAGAATAAAAAGTTATCAACAGTTGTTTAAAAAATTTAAAAAGTTTCGAAAAAAGATAAAAAATGCAATTAATTTTTCCTTACGTACGAATGTAGAATTTTATTTTCCATTTCGATTCGATAATGTCCTAGACATACTTATATGGATGTAAATATGTATACTAGGGTGGCCTAAAACACACACAAGAAAATCAGAACTTTAGAACTTTTCTGCAACTTATTCAATAACTAGATTTTGACTTTTTAAATAGGTGGCAACCCTGTCCAGACACCTCAAAAATATTCTATATGTTCAAACTAAGGATTTTTTAACATTCTTTCGTTCGACGCACATATTTTAATACTTCATATATACATAACTTTTGTATAACTCGATTACATTGCACTTTACAAACCGGTGGCAACCCTCTTCAAAATATTTTTAAGCTAAAGCGTTGTTCGACCAATATTGTCATTTTTGAAAATCGAATGAACTAGATGAACCTAAATATTACAAGAAGTGATTTCAGAAAAAAACAAATCGCAATTTTGAATTCAGAGTCCTCAAATTTACTAATGCCGATTTCGTTTCTTCCGAAAAATGCAACCCTCTCTTTGCCATCTACGCACAAACACTAAGAAGAGGGCGATGAGAAGGCAACATCTTTTGTAGAAACGAAATCGCCATAAGAAAAAAGTTTCTATTTGTATCTGCCATAATTCTATTTTTCTCACATTTTTCGAAAAAGGGAAGCACTGTGTGGCGGCACAATTAAATTTTAACCAACTTGAATAAAAAATAGGAGCCTTTTTATTTTCAGAATTCTTCAGTTCTGGGTGGTGGATTTAGAAAAATTTGGACCACCCTAATGTCTGTACATAAATATTTGCCTACTAGATGCCTACAAGTATTTGTGTTAAAAACCATGTAAGCAAATATTCAGTTACGTATGGAACACACTCAAGTACGAAAATTACTTTAATTTACAGTAAAAGGGAAAAGGTT
>NW_016243040.1:554-1011 GCF_001687245.7 Rhagoletis zephyria | reverse complement strand
CAAAGAGAACCACATTTCTAAAGAAAAAGTGCAAAAAAGCGCATACGCACACGCAAAAATTAAGTTTTATTTTCTGAGCAAAAAATAAAACTCAAGAACTAACGATTATTTTCCGAGCAAAAAATAAAACTTAAAACGTAACTATTATTTTCCGAGCAAAAAATTAAACTTAAAACGTAACCATTACTTTCCGAGCAAAAAAAAAAAAAACTTTAAACGTAACCATTATTTTCCGAGCAAAAAATAAAACTTAAAACGTAACTATTATTTTCCGAGCAAAAAATTAAACTTAAAACGTAACCATTACTTTCCGAGCAAAAAAAAAAAAAACTTTAAACGTAACCATTATTTTCCGAGCAAAAAATAAAACTTAAAACGTAACTATTATTTTCCGAGCAAAAAATTAAACTTAAAACGTAACCATTACTTTCCGAGCAAAAAAAAAAAAACTTTTAAA
>NW_016243040.1:0-426 GCF_001687245.7 Rhagoletis zephyria | reverse complement strand
ATTATTATCCGAGCAAAAAATAAAACTTAAAACGTAACTATTATTTTCCGAGCAAAAAATAAAACTTAAAACGTAACGATTACTTTCCGAGCAATAAATAAAACTCAGTTAATAACGATTAAAAAGTGAGTTTTATAATAAAACTTATAACCGTTACGGTCCCTGATGAAAAATATTTTGAATATTGCAAAAAAAAATCGATGCAAAATATTTTTGTAAGTGACTATATTTGGTACAGCAGTAACTGCCTATGTAACTTTAGTTACAAGTACGTACATTATTTAACGTATAAATTAGGGCTGCCAGATATCTCTGTTGCCAAACCGGGACACTTTAGGGAGGGCCTCTTAAACTTCGTGCTAAACTCGGGGAAAATGCAATAAATTTGCATACAAATTTGCAACATTCTAATCAGACTTTTTATAA
>NW_016243038.1:0-1011 GCF_001687245.7 Rhagoletis zephyria | reverse complement strand
TGGAGCGGAGACCCAATAGAACTGACATGATCAAACAAATAACAAAAACCACTGTAATGGGTGTAGATGCTCCCGAGGAAGAGTGCGNAAACCCGCGAAGGCGGCGTGCTTATCGAAATGGAGCGCTGTGGCGACCACTCAGCGTTTAAAGAAAATGTGTGCACTGCCATTGGCCAGCTTGGAGACGCCCGTATTCTCACTAGACGTTTACGTCTAGAAGTTCTGAGCATGGACTGCCTAACCACGGCCCCAGAAGTGGAGAACGCTATACGCGGGGAGTTAGGAGACAAGATGAATGGCCAACTTCGCGTATCTCTCCTCGCTATAAACTCGCGAGAACAAAGAAGGGCTGTGGTGGAAATCGACGAACTGCCAGGCCGGACTCTTATTGAAAAGAGGAAGCTGCGAGTAGGTTGGATTATCTGCCGCGTCCGAGAGCGCGCGGTTGTCCAAAGGTGTTTCCGCTATCTGGGGTATGGCCACAAAAAGGCGGCATGCAAAGGCCCAGACAGAAGCAGTTCATGCTGGAAATGCGGTCAGAAGGGCCACATAGCCTCTGCATGTAAAGAAAGCCCAAGCTGCTACTTGTGCTCGGCAGGAGATGGACAGAAAAATGCGAACCACCTGCCCGGGTCGGGAGCGTGCAAGGCCTTCAGGATGCCCTTGCTGAGGCTAAGACAAAGCTTGGGAGAATATGATTAAATTTATACAAGGCAATATGAACAGGAGTAGGGTAGCTGATGACCTGCTGGACCAATTGGTTCTTGAACAAANTGCTGGACCAATTGGTTCTTGAACAAAGAGCAGACGCTGTCATCATCAGTGAACCCTATAGAACAAAGGAAACCTGGCATGTTGACCAATCAGGCTCTGCCGCGATATGGATTGCTAACCCCAACCATCGCGCAGAGAGCAGCGGGGTCGGACGCTGCTACGTCTGACGGATGGAGAGTGATGGAAGACATGAGTGGTAGCGACCACAACTACACGACCTTCCAAGTCACTGACATA
>NW_016243037.1:0-1011 GCF_001687245.7 Rhagoletis zephyria | reverse complement strand
TATTACTCGGTATGCTTTTGACCACCAGCAACTAAAGTAGCGGCAATAATACATCACCTTGTGGCACACCTATGTTAACCTCATACCTCTCTCTCTCATGCCTACCCTTCTGCGCCGAACTCATCTGCAGAAACATACAGCTTATTCAGTTCGAAATTACGGGATGAGCCCCTGTCGTCATCACTATATCGATGAAAACCATCAATACGAATTCTTCGTTCTCAAGAGCTGCTTCTATTCACGTAACAACATCATTTTGTAGCGTAGTATCTACCAATCTTCCTTTCCTTAATTTGTCTCACTACGTTTTGTTTGATGTATACGTCTAAATATTAACCTCTCCAAGGTCTTTTGAAGAAACTATGGTAGTCTAATGGGCATAAAATCCTTTGCATATGTGGGATACTTCTGCCCACTTTTGCCTTAAAAAACCTTTCAATATTTTGCACAGCCAACCTCTTGTCTTCTGACCCGCCTTCTGCAACATTGCCGTCCAGACTTAGTGACTTATACTTCACCAGTTCCCTTGCAAGGCTACCTTCTCCTGCGATGGATGCTGCAGTATCAGGTGGACCACCTGAATCTTCGACCGCAGGGAAGTAAGTCTGTAATAATAAAGCGAGAGATTCCTCGCCGCATTGAGTCACTGTCGTCCTTTTCAATGAGTCCCTGAGTTACACAACCCTTGGACTAGACCTTCCTTAGCCTTACTGTCTCGCTGGAACTTTCGATTCCACTACAGAAATTCCTACATGAGCTTTTTTCCACTGCGTATGGATTTATTGTAGATCTTAGGAAGATCCCAGTACTGATCCTAATACTCGTTAGAGTGACTTGGCTAGCCTAAAGTTACCCTCACCCGTTTTCTAAGAATACTAAACTCAGGGCTCTACCGAAGCATTGCTTTGTCTAAAAAATTAATACAAACCTACTACATATGTATATATTTAAGAAACATCTGTATACACAAACATACCTCAAATTATGAAGTAGTGCTCACATTTGTACGAA
>NW_016243035.1:0-1011 GCF_001687245.7 Rhagoletis zephyria | reverse complement strand
ACGTGAGCCAATGTTTCATAGCCTTTTCACGAGTTTCATTTTCCCCCAATCGGTTAACTTTTCACTTTTGGTTTCCATGTATTTTCTATGGGCGGATGGAAAATTTCGAATTTTTTTTCGGGTGAAACTCAGGACAAGTCTGAATTCTGATCGGCGAATGGTTTACGGACACTGTAAGTACAACGCCGATGAATTCAAACTATCTTCGAAGCAATCGATCCATATTGGCAAAAGAAATGTACGCGCCAAATATTTTCATTCTGCCTTAAGGTGGGTTTCGCTCGAAATTTTTCAATCCACCCGTAGTGAATACACGGAAACGGAAAGTGAAAAATGAACCAGTTGGAAGAAAACGAAACTTATGATAAAGCAGATTTTATATTTTTAATCACCGATTCCATCATACGATTACTATAATCTAAGCTAACCTACATAATTGCTTAGCGTTGGTACAATTTAAAAAAATAAAAAAATTTAGTGTACGAAATCAAGTTTTCCGTGGGTAGAGACAAACACAACAAAAATGACAGCTCACATAGGACAATCCATTATAGAGTTATGCTCNTTACTTCTGGTTAAGAGTGTAATTAAATGCCTTTCATTACCTAAATGCGTTGCAATACTCTACTCCATTTATACATAAGTCACTAAAGTTATAAGCGGGCGGCAACCCCCATTGGTTGTTCAACTTGCACCTGCGCTCGACTAAAGTTGTCGGCAATGAATGTCACCTTATAATGTGTTACACACACTTTCGCTGCCATTCCCACTACGGCGCAACTCTGACATGATTTAAAACAAATTGCAAGTGCATTTGTATGTTTCCAAAAAGCCACGTGTTTCAAAAGCATACATATGTACATGCATATGTACAAGTGTATATTTATACCCACGAGAATAAGCTCCGCATGTCATTTCGTCTTTTTTTTTTCTGCTGTAATGCTAATGTCGTTTCACACACCTATGTTTGTATGTAAGTTTCCTCCAAATGCATGGTAGCTGCTATTAAAA
>NW_016243034.1:0-1011 GCF_001687245.7 Rhagoletis zephyria | reverse complement strand
CTCCTCGCTGCGGCCGACGCTGCACACCGCCTACCAGACGCTGGTGCCCGCCTCGCCGCTTCCGGTCCTGGTGCGGCCGGCGGCCGTGCTGGGCGGCGCCGGCTCCGTCGTGGGCGGCATGGCGCTGGGCGTCGTCAGCAGCTCGGTGCACTCGGTGGCGGAGGGCGTGCAGAGCCTCGGTGGACAGTTGGCCGGCGCTGGGGAGGGCATTGCACAGTGGGGTGACGCCCTGGTCCTCTGGTCGGCGGAGTCTGAAGTTCAAGAGACGGAGACGAAGAAGCCTGAAGATCAAGAGGAGAAGCCTGAGGATCAAGTGCCCCAGCAGCAGCAGCAGCAGCAGTGACCTTCCTTTCACCTTCTTTGACTTACAACTACTACTACCACTCATGAACTAACTTATTAACTTACATCACCCCATCACCACTGTACAAACGCCCGATTATTTATTCGCTGTATTTCTTACCATCATCATTCGAGGTGGCTCTCTTGACATCTTTTACCACCACCACCACCACCACCTCATCAACCATTAAAAATAACACATTCGCTCTTTGTGTGATTTAGATTTGATCAGTTGTTGTTGAACTTTCTTCTTCTTCTGCTCTGGTTTTGCTTTCTTCTCCTGTAGAGTTTCTCTTTGGATTTTCTAGTCTTGTTTCTGTTGTTGTTGTTGAAGACTGTGACTCTGATGATCTTCTCCTTCTCTTCCTCGATTCCCTCTGACTTGTGCAGCAGCAGCAGCAGTGGCAGCAGCAGCCGCAAAACATTGAGCTCTTTTGGTTCTCTTCTTTGTCGTCCACCACCTTGATCTTCCGCTTCACCTGGTGACTCTCGAGGTAGTTGAAGCCGAGGAGGAAGGCGCCGAGGAGGGCCATCAGGCCGCAGAGGACCACCAGGAAGGCGGTCTCGCTGATGAAGAAGGAGGGAATGGAGAGGCGCCAGACGGGCAATGGCGGTGGCTGGTCACTTTGGCTCTGATTGCTGCTTTCATTTCTGTTGTGGTTGATCTGG
>NW_016243033.1:698-1011 GCF_001687245.7 Rhagoletis zephyria | reverse complement strand
TTTTTTGTTTGAAAGTGTACCTATTTTTTAGATTTGCCCATATACATACATACATATGTTGTGGCATACTAATATCACTGCTCTATATTTAACCGAAAAATGAAATCAATCGAACTGCTTGGCCCTGAAATTTAAGCATTTAAAGAGAGTGCCGTTACGTGACAAAACATGGAAGTTGAGTTTTTCTTTTCTTACAAAATCGCAAAACTCTGCGAATTGTGGATGGCTATTTTCATGAAACTTATTTTAATATGATTTGGAGCAATTCTAGTTGTTTTTAGAGTTTTTTGAATTAATGCAAATTGTTTCAATT
>NW_016243033.1:325-559 GCF_001687245.7 Rhagoletis zephyria | reverse complement strand
TTACGCAAACATGATTCTACTTATATAGCCAGTATATATTTAAAAAAGCAGACAAATCGGCCCGTAAACACGTTAGATATAAAACTTTTATTTTTTTGTCGTGGTGGACCTGGAAACACCCATATGTAAGTGTAAAAATTACCTCTTATTTTTTACTTTTTGTAAAAATGACTGCGACTGCAATATGAATGAATTTCAATTCCATAGTTTTTAGTTTATTCAGTTTGTAATTAG
>NW_016243033.1:0-218 GCF_001687245.7 Rhagoletis zephyria | reverse complement strand
ACCTCTTATTTTTTACTTTTTGTAAAAATGACTGCGACTGCAATATGAATGAATTTCAATTCCATAGTTTTTAGTTTATTCAGTTTGTAATTAGCTTTTTAAACTGATATAAAATAAAGGCATTAATATTTCTTTGCTTAAAACACAAATTTATTTTTATTTCTACAATTTCGCACTAAAGTAAGACTACAAAACTAGTTTGTTAGCATATTTTAATT
>NW_016243032.1:0-1011 GCF_001687245.7 Rhagoletis zephyria | reverse complement strand
TTCAAACATTTAAGGATACCTTTAATATGTTGTTTGCAATATTGACAAATACTTTATTGGACAATACAAAAATCCAACAACTGTAGTTAATATATAGTCCATAATACATGCATATTGTCCGGCATCAATATTTAATATTTAGCAAGTAGCAACAATAACTATATTACAAAAATCGGATTTTCGCCCTTTTTGTCAACAATCTCATTAAGATCAAACAAACAACTAACTTAATTATTATGCAGTCACATACACATACATATACATATGTATTTACTTTCGCATCTAAACATATATATATACATATATATAAATGCATACATATATTTTTTTATCACTATTATAGTATTATTGTACCCTTTATCCTTTTAAACACAATAGCAAAGGGAAATTATATTGCTCTCGCTTATAGTGATGCGATAGCCAGTGAATTCTTTATGCTCGCTATTGTTGTTATCCTTGCAATAAATATATATATGTAAAGACGATGAAACGCAGTTCATCGACGTTGCTTGTCATCAGCAACATCGCACGTATCCAGTCACTTAACACCATGGCCATTGGCGGTTCATACATATATGCATATGTATGTCCTTATGTACATTAGACCGAGTCACAAAAAAAGTGCCACATTCCACTTTTCAGTTTGCTTGTCAACCACTTACCATTAATTATCGCTGTCGACTTTTTGCCGTCTATTTTTATTCATCTTTCATATATATAAGATTTTATCCACCGTTTCTTAGTTTCATTCCAAGTTTGTAGATGCTCAACAAATTGTGCCCAGTTTAGAATTTACCAAAATGTTTTGTTAACAGCCAATTTCACGAAAGCAATTTAGGTGAAAAATAATTTTAATTTTTTGAATCTTATATGGAATTTGGCAGAAAATAAAAAATCGTTTTCCATTTAAATTGCTGGTGCAATCGGCTGTAATTTTTCAAAATATTTTTCTTTATTGTAATTTTTTTAATTTATTTTTTGCTCCATATATCGTGATACGGTCTAATATTC
>NW_016243031.1:0-1011 GCF_001687245.7 Rhagoletis zephyria | reverse complement strand
TTTTTTATATTTTTGTATTCTAATTTTTTCCATATAAACATGAATTTCTTGTGGTAGAAAATGCGCAATACCGTTTGGAAAAAAATCGGCAGTTTTTAAAAATTGCGCTTGTTCTACGAAAAAACTGCGAAAGCTGTCAGCAAACAAAAAAATACTAAACGATTTTTTAGCCGCTTAAAACTTGCACTACTAAAATTTATCAATTAATAAAACTGCATGCCGAAAAATTTCCTAAAGATTCACGAACCAGTGGTTTGAGCTGGGAATCCGAGATTGGGTTCTTCAAGAGTAGAACGACTGAAAACATCGAAGTCGCCTATGTAGCGGATATAAAGACGTTAAAGGCTTAACCTTATTGATTTGATGATCACAATCGCCAGATTTCCTACTTATGGGCCTTTTCTGCGCTGTTAAAAAAAATTTGTGACCGGCGAATAAAGTTCTCGCCAATTTTTCGTTAGGTCGGGTCGGATTTGTTAGAGTCGGGTACTAAAAAAAAAGTAATTATATACTTTGACAGCTAGGAGGCGCTATTAGCCATAGCATCTCCGTTTACCACATGGTTAGGGAATTCAAAGTAGCAACGCGCCCAGTGCGTTAGTCAATGATGATCTCTTTGTCTGGGTTCCTGGACGTAGGAACGTCGAAAGCAAGAGTATTTTCTATTTTGTAATAAAAAACGAAAATTAAACAAGGCATGTGAAAAATTATATGTACTCGACATTTTGACCAGTTTTAAATATATTTAAATTTTTAATATTTATTTTTTTATAAAAGTCCAGCCCATTATCTAACAAAAAATCATATACATATGTATGTAATTCTGAATTTCAAACTGTGTTGAAAAGTTAGAAAATTTTAACAAAATTTTACAGCACAAACTATTTAGCACCAATTTTTAGAAAAAATCTACGTATGCCCATTCCAGCTTAATAAAGTGCAAGTTTCATCGGGTTCATCAACCAATAAAAATTGGATCAACCTATGATGTTATATCGTTACCAAATTGAT
>NW_016243030.1:867-1011 GCF_001687245.7 Rhagoletis zephyria | reverse complement strand
GGTCTCACATGGGTCGCGTTGGGCCCGATCGCAGCATGGCCCTGTAGCCGGCATCTCTTTTCTCTGCGGCTCCTTGACATTCCTCATCGTACCAGTTGTTCTTTCGGGCTCACTGAAATCCAACTACTTCTTCGGCGGCGGTAC
>NW_016243030.1:515-639 GCF_001687245.7 Rhagoletis zephyria | reverse complement strand
TGCCTTCCGCCTATCACAGCATGATCGATTTGGTTTCTCGTTTTTCGATCTGGAGACAGCCATGTAGCTTGGTGGATGTTCTTAAGCTGGAACCTAGCACTGCATATTACCATGTTTCGGGCCC
>NW_016243030.1:0-76 GCF_001687245.7 Rhagoletis zephyria | reverse complement strand
TTGTCTTCCCGAGGACTTCGACCAGCCGGGCAGAAGCACCTTCCCCATTAAGGGTCCGGATATTCCAGACGCATAC
>NW_016243029.1:0-1011 GCF_001687245.7 Rhagoletis zephyria | reverse complement strand
ATTTTCTGGGATCCCACTACCGATACGCTGACCATTAAAGGCACGCCGCCTAATCTGCGCGATCAGCTACAGCGGCGCACCAGCAGTAAATAAATGAAAAAGCCGGGCAGAAGATTGCCCGGCTTTTTTATCAGAACCGCGATCCTCAGAAGGAATAGTTCAGCGCCCCGTTGAATGCGGTATCGGTCTGATACTTCCCGCCTGCGCTGTGCTTCGCGCCCACCTGCAGTGACCAGTTCTCGCTAATCTGACCTTCAAACCCGGCGTGCAGGCGATAGCGGTTATCGCTCCACGCATGGTATGTGCGGCTGGCGTGGCTGTCGGCGAGCGTCAGCGTTGAGCCGCTGCTGCCTGGTGAATACTGTTTGCTGATGCCGGCAAACAGCGACACGCCTGGCAACACTGAATCTAATCCACGCTTTCTCAGCTCAAAACCCGGCGACACCGACCACGGCGTGGCGCTGCTCAACGTGATACTGGCGTCGTAGCCCTGCAACCGGTAGCCCGGCAGATAGCCCACGCGGGTTTCCACAAAGGGTGACAGAGTAAACGAATCGTCGAACAGCGGCATCTGGCGTCCGACTTTAGCACTCGCCGCCAGCATCTGGCTGCTACGCTGCGTTCCTTTCACTTCCAGCGCCTGGTCGAGCTTGAGGTCCTGGCGCAGATGCATATAGCGCGCTGCCAGATCGGCAAACCAGCCGCCGTCTGCCAGCCAGCTGGCGTAAGTGCCGAGCGTGCTGAGCTGATGGCTGATCGATCCCATCCCTTTACCGCTGCCCTGGCCGTGGCTGGCCATCAGACCGACGCGCCATGCGCCGACCTGTTTATCCACGCCCAATTCAAAGCTCTGCTGGCGGATGCTGACGTCAGCAATGCCGCCACGGTTATAGCTGTAGCCGCCCCAGACGCCGTGCATCTGCGCATCGCCGCGCAACGTCTGCGCGCGGTCATTGAGTGACGCCGCCGTCTCGCTGAACAGATACTGACGCGAGGCCAGCAGCGCGCGGG
>NW_016243028.1:0-1011 GCF_001687245.7 Rhagoletis zephyria | reverse complement strand
AACGCAGAACCTAGGGAATCAAAATGAAACAGATTTCAACGTCACTTTCACTATTTATTTCACTATTTATGAAGGAAATGTACTATAACTAAGTGATACATACCAATCGATTTCTCTTTTCATTGAGAATCAAATTTTAAAATAAATTTTTATTTGTAATTTTTATGGAAATCGNCTTCTCATAAAAATACAATCGCCGTTCGGAGTCGGCGTAAAACTGTAGGTCCCTCCGCTTTATGTGAAAACATCAAGGTGCACACCACAAGTCGGAGGAGAAGCTCGGTCAAACACTAACATATGTGCAAGCGCCAATCTATTATTATTATTATTATTATTATTAAATAACTGTTATATAAGACATATAATTTAAAAAACAAAAATAACTGTTATTTGCAGATTATTAAATAAAAATCAAAAATAATTGTTACTTTGGATTTATAAAATAAAAATCAAAAAAAAATTTATTAAAGGAGTAATTAAATAAAAGTAAAAAAAAATATTGTTAAATAGCGCTTTTTTCTAAATAAAAGTTGTAATTTTACGGTCCCTGGTTTAAATCGTTCGTCACGGAATAATGCGATTGCCTCACATCTCCTTTACCGGAGCCCAATTTAGTCAGCCGTGGGTTAATAAGGTTATTAGCTTCCCTTACCAGACAAACTGTTCTGTGGTCCCATTGACCGACAATTTCGTTGTCCTAACCTTCGATCTGAAGTTGTTTTGCCTCCGTAGACCATATCCGCCCGTGCTAGGTAGGCTGTCCTGCTCAAATAATAGCTGCATCAAGCGCTGTTTTAGATAAACCTTATTGCCTATTGCCTATCTGAGAGTTAATAAATTCCTACACACTTCTCCTTATTCCGTTAAGTAGACGCATTTTGTTCGTCCTGAAGTTAGCAAACCAAAAACCTCTTTCCTATGTTGCTCGTTGGAATGACTTTCAATTTGTATTTGGGTTAGTGTTAAAAGAAAAGGCAGTGCCATCGCTTCGGATTCATACCGATAGACCTT
>NW_016243027.1:0-1011 GCF_001687245.7 Rhagoletis zephyria | reverse complement strand
CAACAACAAGCGCCTTTGTAACACGTCGTAATGATGCTGCTTTATGCCCAGACAAGTACGAGCAAAAACGACAACAACAACAATAAGAACATCAGCCGCAGCAACAGCAACAGCAACAGCAGTAAAACTAGATGCTACCAGATAACAAGCAACATTAAAAACCAGTAACAAGCACTTGACATTTTTAAAATGTAATCAAGCGTCAAAAAGCAGAACGAGCGCGCGCTACTAACATTTTTCAACGCATACATTTAGGCGCGCATACATAGTTTTTTTGTTTTTTTTTTTTGTTTTTTGTTTTCTCCCGTTTGCATTTCAATATTTCCGCATTTTACGAGCGTTTGACATAAGCAAATTAACAATGAAATAAAAGTAAGCAAAAATAAGCGAGCAAACAAACGAACGAACACCTGTCGCATAACAAGCATGAAAACTGTGAAAGTAAATAAAATTTAAATAGACAGCAACAAAAGCGAACGTGAGTGAACGAACGCCTAAATGTTGATGGCGGAGTGGTGTGTAGACAAGACGACTTGGCGACCTAATTCAATTGTTTGTTGCAAATGTGCGAAGAGAGTAACTGGACGTGCATAGCGTCAATGGACAGAGCCAAGAAAGTGGGGAAAGCGAATGTGAATCAGATCACAAATAAACGAGTGTCCCAGTGGAAGAGAAATGCCCGCCGGGCATTGAGTTAAATGTTTTTAAATGAATGTGTCTGCAAAAGTTGATATCGCTTACAGAAAGAGCAACAATATGCCCACAATGACGGTAGAAAAAAATTTAAGGTGAATTTTATTTGCTCAAGTCGAAGAAGTAAAGCAGCAGAACGTGACAGAAATTAGCAAGAGAACATTGAAGGTGCGCTTAAGTGAGCTACGCGGTGGAATTTACCATTAATCTGCTAAAAATTTAAATAAATAATTTAAGTGGCGGAGTGAAAACGAAACATTTAAAAAAAAAAGTGGAGGAAAGGAATTTTATGGAAAAGAAAGTTTTAATTTTTTTTTT
>NW_016243026.1:0-1011 GCF_001687245.7 Rhagoletis zephyria | reverse complement strand
TTGCTATCAATATAACCAAAACTATATTACTTTTAAAACACATTAAAAATAATAATTGTGCAATTTTTCGCGTACAAACTAAAAGTTTGTTAGTAAATTTAAAAAATTTAAGTTAGNAAAATTAAATTAATTTACACACACAACATGCTTTAAAGTTACAACAAAATGCTTGACAACAAAAAACAATTGTGTTTTAGGCGATTTATTTTAGTCACGTAATTTCAATATACCGTTCTCTTTTTTATGAACAAGCCTGCTACTGCAATTATTAATCCTTTAGATCCTTTGCCAGGTAAAAAGCCGTTTCATTATTTTACTTTCCATTAGCCAGGAAACCATTTAATTTGCAGATCAGTTTTAATTAGTAAGCTGAAAACCGCCCCTATCCGCTGACGCATTCGGTCAACTTTTTAATTTAATTCATTTGAACTGACCTTTTCTATCATTGACCACAATAAAAAATAGTTATTTGAAACAAACAAGAATTTTTACATTGTAGTTTTGTGGTTTAAAACAACCAAAATAATTTTAATAAGTCAGTTTTAAAACTTGTTTACTTATTTTTTAACAAAATGTTACAAAATTTCCCAAAAAAATAATTTTAGAAGATTATGCTTTTGTAGAAGTCAATTAATATTTTATTTCATTCTTGACTAACCACAAAGTTTCTGCAATTACCTACTTGTGGTAATTAATCGGCGTGTGAGAAAAGAGAAAGAGAAGGAAAAAGATAGAAGAGAGAGAGAGAGAGAAAGAGAGAGAGAGAGAGAGAAGCCGATAAAGGTGATCCAGGCAGTGGTCACCTGAATACCCCAAATCCCCGACCACATGTCCCGGTGATCCGGGCAGGTGGAAAGTGACCACCCGTTTTGTTTCGCCTATGTTTCTGGTCACATAGACAGAGTTTACAACTGACACAGTTGCCACTGGTTTCAAATTGTCAAAATGGTTCCGTTCATTCTTTCTCTCCTTTTACTCCGTCGTTGTCTTTCATTACCCGACCCTCACTGA
>NW_016243025.1:193-1011 GCF_001687245.7 Rhagoletis zephyria | reverse complement strand
ACATCACCAGGTCGTCGCCGATGGTGACGCCCTCGCAGGGGCCGATCTAAACGGAGAGAGTTAAAAGGAGTTAGAATTTATAATTCAATGATTCTAGAGAATATTCTTTGGTACCTGGTACTCCCACTGCCCGAGACTGGCCTCCGAATTCAGCCCGTCAATTTTGATGCCGGCGTAAAGACAGGCGGCGTAGTGAAGATTGGCCAACTGCCGCCCCACCACTCGATCCCTGCCCACGGCAAAGTAGTGCGACTCAAAGGGATCCGGCTCCCCTCTGCCCGTTTCCGGCCAGCCGAGGATCTTCCCGCTCTTTGCGTCCATCATAAAGTACTCCTGCTCAATGCCGAACCAGGGCGCCTCGGCGGCGGCCGCCTTCATTGTCTGCAGGCAGGATCGACGGGAGTTTCCCGCCGTCGGCTGAAGGTCAGAGGTCACTGTTTCACAGAGGGCAAGAAGGTTCTGCCCTTGTCGAATTGGATCTCGGTAAAGCTTGACTGGAAGGAGGTGAAATTCAGCAGCAGAACTTTCAACTCGCACCAGAGGCAGCTGCTCAGGAGTTGAGGGCACAAAGTGGACAGTCCTGGTGGTGCTGCGAAGGTTCCTCTTGTTGGCGTCGTCCACCCAGACGTAGCTGACTAGAATGGGCTCATTTTGAGCCTTTGTTGCTGCTGCTGAGTTTGAAGGCATTTTTGCTGTGTTTTTGTCAAGATTTTAGCTGTAAGCTGCTGTCAAGCTCAAGTTCAGTGAGTGAGTAGTGCTGTAGTGTGGGCTGCAAAGACTAGAAATGAAGCACTATCGTTTTATACACGCTTGCATAA
>NW_016243025.1:0-166 GCF_001687245.7 Rhagoletis zephyria | reverse complement strand
TGCAACTGAAAGATAACTCCGCTTTTCTGCTTGATAAGGCTCGCGGCAAGGCGCGAAATATAAATTTCTGCTTTGCCAACCTTTTTCTGACTGTCATTTTTGTCATCAAAGAAAAAGTGCCTAACATGAGCCTTAGAATGAAAAAAAAAATATCCGGCAAAAAACA
>NW_016243023.1:233-1011 GCF_001687245.7 Rhagoletis zephyria | reverse complement strand
CCGTCTGTGCACACGATAACTCGAGTAAAAATTGAGATACCTTAACGAAGCTTGGTACGTGCACTTCTTCCGGGCGTAGGACGGATGGAAAATGGGCAAAATCCATAACCNGGACTACGGGTGGAACATAGGTGGAGGGGAAAGAGTTTACGTCTCTGCTATGACAACCAAGCTGCACTTAGGCATTGGCCAAATTATGGTGGTAAACATAACGAGCTTGCTTTACCCGTCTGTCCGTCTGTGCACACGATAACTCGAGTAAAAATTGAGATACCTTAACGAAGCTTGGTACGTGCACTTCTTCCGGGCGTAGGACGGATGGAAAATGGGCAAAATCCATAACCATTGATATTTACAATAATTTTTAAACGAAAAATAAGAATATTATAAATTTTCGGAAAATGGGCGTAGCCACGGTTACATGTGTATATCTTAGTAACCGCTGCACCAATTTCTTTCCAACTTGGCGCAATTGTTAGCCTTTCTACAGCATACCAAATGGCCGAAAACTTTTAAAATCCGACAATAACCACGGCCACATTCCATATAACGGTAATTTGGAGAAATCTTCGATAAATCAGTAAATGTTAAAGCTAACATTATGCGAGAGTCAAAATCGGGATGGGATGAAACCAACGGGAAATGTTATATCGGTCAAAAACAAGTTATACGTGGCCCGGCGTTTCGCTGGGTCACGTCTAGGAATCGAGATATATCGATTTGAAGTTAGTAACTATCATATAGGGGAAATTGTCACCTTTGGTGGTCTTTTTTTTGA
>NW_016243023.1:0-141 GCF_001687245.7 Rhagoletis zephyria | reverse complement strand
TTAATATTTTAGGCAAAAAATATTTTTTTTCTTCAAACATTTATTTTTACCGGCAAAACTGTTGATTATATAGAAAAACGTTATACGAACTAATTAAAGGAATTGTAATTTTTAATTTTTTTAAATCTGTTTGAGCAAAAT
>NW_016243022.1:0-1011 GCF_001687245.7 Rhagoletis zephyria | reverse complement strand
AAATCGCTTAGGCGGTTACAGCGCCAAAAAAGAAGAAGAAGAAGTACACTAGAGTGGTNCAGTTGGCACAGAGGAGAAACGACTGGCGTGCTTTGCTGAACTCGGCCAAAATCGCTTAGGCGGTTACAGCGCCAAAAAAGAAGAAGAAGAAGTACACTAGAGTGGTCCAAAAATGCATATGAAAAAGTATAGTCTGAATTTTTATGCTCTCACCCGCTAGGATTGTTCCATACCGAAAAAAATATACCCTACTATTTTTATTTTGAAATCAAAAAATATTTAGAGGTCGCTTAAAGCGCCTAAAGTTTTCCATATATTTTATATGGGACAAAAATTACTTTTTGTAGAAATGGTATAGAATAGTTAAAAATCAATATTTTTCTACCAGAAAACTCTGTTTATCTGCAGGAGATTCCCAGTAATAATACCCAATTATTTATTTAACCATTTTTTCATTGCAACTATAATTTATAAGTCCGCAAAAAGACCCAAAAAAAAAACCGAGCAATGCAATGGGGCGACCAATAAAAAATCGTTGGTATTAAAACATGGTTAAATAGACAATTGGGTATTATTGAAAGTCTCCTGAAGAGAACCAGAGTTTTCCGATCGAAAAATATTGACTTTCAAGTATTCTATACCAATTCTACGACAAAATTTATTTTTCCCATATAAAAGTGCGCGGAAAACTTTGAGCGCTTTGAGCGTGAAAACCCAACGGAATTTACGTTCACCTACACGAACGTGGTTGGTATGGGCAGTGCAGTGAAGGCGCCCTGAGTAACATCCGCGAAGCCTTTCCAGTCAGCTTTGGAAAAGTTTACAAAGTCGGCAGGTTTATCAATCGAGACGACTATGGGCAGATGGTCTGATGCTAGGGTCAGAATAGGTCGCCATGATACGCTGTTTATCAGACCAGCGCTGACAATTGTTAGATTTGGCGAGTGCGTCGTCGTTCATTTTGTAGAATGTCGAATCGTCTATCTGCTCAGCCAGATGTATTCCCCTACG
>NW_016243021.1:0-1011 GCF_001687245.7 Rhagoletis zephyria | reverse complement strand
ACATGGAAAACATTAATTAATCGAAAAGTATAGGGGCTTTTTAACGGTGAATTACAAGGCTGAAAAACAATATGTTTTCTATTCGAATAATTTGTGCATGTCCTGAAGGATTGCAACTGTAGAACATCATTTAATAGGTGTGACAGGGCGTATGATGAACATTAAATTATTAAATTCAACTTGTATTACAAATTTTTATCATCATTTAAAAAAGTACCTTCCATAATACTAAATAATCAAAATAAATCGTTTTAGTCTTTGACATGTCCTCTTGGGTTGATATAATGGTTTTACTTCCGTATGACATAAAAAAAAATTTAACTAAACCTAATTTTTATATCGTACCGATTTACAACAGTTGAACAGCCTGAAGGGACATATAAAATAAGAAAGCATATGATTGGGTTTATTTAATATTTTGTAAGGCATTTTTTTAAGAAAAAGGAATGTAGTAGAAAAGTTGAATTTAATAATTTTGTATTCATCATACGCCCTGTCACACCAATTAAAAAATGTTCAGAACTGCACGTTTTCAGGAGATACACAAATTTTTCTACTAGAAAAGATAAATATGTATGTACGGCAGGATTTCCCCCAAGGAAATCGAAAAAATTAATTAGTGGAAAAAGCATAGTGGATTTGAAGGTGTGTATTACAATACTGCAAAACTATATGTTTTTTAGTCGAATAATTTGTGCATATCCTGAAAATTGCAATTTTAGACCATTTTTTAATAAAATTTGTATATTCAATTTTTTTAACAAATTCTTTTCCTCCTTTAACCCTTTTTCGAACAAAACGGTAAACGACGTCAATTTTTCGTAAAAACATTAGGACGTGACGGCGTTCCCAGTCATTAATTTTCGCAACTAGTATGACAAGCCGGGAATTCCCGCATCCAATTTGATACTAATTTACGTTTTCCTAATATTTGGGTCCCTATGAATTTTAATTATTTCAAATCTATGTCCTACAGAAAGGAAGTTACAGTTACTTTATGCAAACTCGAAC
>NW_016243020.1:0-1011 GCF_001687245.7 Rhagoletis zephyria | reverse complement strand
GTTAATATTAATAATGTCTTGGTTGATATTTTCAACAATGATTTGTTTAAATTTACCAAACTTTTGGTTGGCGATTTTTTCGTTTGAACATGCTTATGTTCTGCACTTCACAGTTGCTTTTTCATAATTCCGAGATTCAAGACAAAAATTTTCATTTTAATTTTAACGTGTTGCCTCTGACGGGATAAGCAAATAACAGCAAGCATCTCTACACACTCAGCTAGAGCCGATTTATAAATTTGTCTTTAAATTTTCAGCTTGAATCAATATTCTTCGTCGTTTAATTTGGTTCTGCACTTCACAGATGCTCTTTCGTATTAAATAAAAACGCAAAATCGGAAAAAATGTATAATTATCTGTTGCCGCTGACGGCATTCGTACTCTAACCTGCTGGAGCCAACAACTTGCTGGAGCCAACAGCAAGCACCTCTGCAAGTTCATCTACAGCCAGGCATACGAATTGGTTTTCGAATGCAGCATGAAAAAATCAAACAATAACTTGGTTGAAAAAACTATTGTACTTTTGGCTCAGTGTATTATTATCGAAAACATATTTCCTCAAATGTTTCTTAGTTTTCACGATAAATCCATGATATCGCCATGTCATTCAAGCCTTCATTCCATATGCAGTTTGGAATTCATTGAACATTTCCACGGGTTTAAGTAGACGTCGGCAGGCATAACGAATTGCATGACTAATTTATTCATGCGTTGGTGACGGAACTTCAACTGACCTTTCATCAGTAGTTTTACGTTTGCTCGTCTCCATTCCTACCGATTATTATTTTTTTTTTTACTTACAATATCATCAATTTACCGAACTCTTGTTAGTCCGCTCGTATACATATGTATGCGCATAAATATGTTCATCTTTAGAATGTTAGTATGGTTTCTTTTATTTATATTTTTTTTTTTAAATTTGACATCGATTACACGCTGGATAAATTTACAAGTTTTTTTGTTTTTTTTTCTTTGTTTCTGTTTTCGTTTTTTAAAAAGTTTTTACGTTTT
>NW_016243019.1:0-1011 GCF_001687245.7 Rhagoletis zephyria | reverse complement strand
GTTAGCGGTCCGCGAATGGCGCGACCTTTATTTTCTGGATCGTGCTGTAATCAAAACAAACTCTCTGGTTTTTCGTACTTCTTCACTCACCACTGCGGCGACAAAGCGTAGCTTAGCCATATCTTCGACTTCATATGTAAATATTTGCACATACATACATACATACACTATAATCAAAACAAACTCTGTTGTTTTCGGTTCTTAACTCACCACTGCTGTGACAAAGCATAGCTTATAACAAAAACTCACCACCGCATGACCGTGACGTAGACGTTGCTTCTCTCTCTTTCTATCAACAGCATACTTGATATCTTTCTACGTACTTCTACGCTACGCTACGTACACGTTCGTGGGTAACCGCGCTCTTAAAGCGCAGTTACCCACGGACGTAAAAACGTAGAACCTATCAGCTGAGACGATCTATCTTATGGCATCTGCGTGTTAACAAAAACTCACCACCGCATGCCCGTGACGTAGACATTGCATCTCTCTCCTTCTATCAACAGCAAACTTGATATGTTTCGACGTACTTCTACGCTACGCTACGTACACGTTCGTGGGTAACCGCGCTTTTAGCCATATACTCGGCTTCATACGTAAATGTTTGTACATACCTACATACGTACGTACATTTTTAACCGACTTCCAAAAAGGGAGGAGGTTATCAGTTCGTCGGAATCTTTTTTTTTTGTTTTTTTTGTATGTATGTTACCGCATAACTTTGGACCACGTCAACCGATTTCGATAATTCTTTTTGCATCGNATAATTCTTTTTGCATCGGAAAGGTAGTGTCTCAGAGATGGTCCCATACTAATCTGGTTAAGATCCGATCAGTGGATCATGAGATATATATATATATTTTTTTTATATGAGAGTTGAAGTCGGTTTTTTTTTTGCTAAAAATTACTTGTTACATTACACGAATATGTGTACATTAGGGCATTCAATCCCGGGATCCAGAATCCCGAGATTTTTACTGCTTCATTTACAGAATGAAAGAGATGTTGAAA
>NW_016243018.1:0-1011 GCF_001687245.7 Rhagoletis zephyria | reverse complement strand
ACATAGCCCCCATACCTTAAGGTAAGACGTATTCTACGTCAAAAATTGTCAAAGGCATTGACAATTCAAAAACATCTATTCGAAGTGAATACCACTGTGGAAAAGCTAAGGAATAACGTAACAGTTGTTTAGTAGCAAAAGAGGACGTTGTGTAAATCTTTGTGTTGTTGAAGAATGTGGTGGTCAAGGCACAGCCGATTTTTATACCAAACAAATCTCGGAAAATGTTGCTCATAAAAAAAAATTCAACATTTCATATAAATATATTTTACGCACCAATACTCCTCCCTCCGTTTTTTTCTAAGGCTTTTTCTACAAAGCGAAACATACTAGAAGTGATCAAATTGTTCCGCTTAGAGCTACTAGAAATGCCTTCTGACAATTAGGTTACTTAAAAGGGTTCATGTCGGAATACCAAATGACTTATGCAATCGGAACCAGGTTTATTTAGTTTTGAATGCGATATTTCCATTGCAACTAAACTTGTTTTATGACAAAGGCATACTTTTAAAAATACCCTCGCCTTTAAGTTGATAAAAATATTGACAAAATTCGTTTGATCTCCGTAAACAAACTGGTCGTAAGAAAAATTCAGATGGCAAACCTATTTAGAAATACGCTGGACATATGTATATGTACTGTGTACACATACTACAAACATATTAAAATAATGCTTATTGAAATTAATAAGATAAAAATTTGTATAACAAAAAAAAAATGGCAACCCTAAAAAAATAGTTTTGAACTAAACTTCCCAAAAATACTTTTCATTTGATATACATATATATTGCCGTATTTTAGTTAAATTTCGTAGAATCGAAAATAAGTGGCAAACTTACACTAATACTTTTAGGGATAACACTTAATATATAGGCGAAGCGTTGTTTAAAAGCCTTCTTTTAGTATCCATGAATAGTAATATTGTACCTGAATTGGGAATTTTCAAAACACTTTCCATTTGATACTAGGGCTGATGATACCCGGGTGCCCGGGTAATTCGGGTAATGCCCG
>NW_016243017.1:0-1011 GCF_001687245.7 Rhagoletis zephyria | reverse complement strand
ATCAATGCCAATGTCGCTGCTGATGCCCCTGATGAAGGAGCCTAAAAACAAATAAAAGTAACTTTAAATTAGTTTCAATATATTACAACAAATTTTTTTTGAAATTGACGAACCATCAATTTGGAAGGCAAAAGTCGCCGGCACCTTGTTGAACTCAAACTCTGCCTTCTTCCAGTACAGCGAGGTGGTGGCGTTGATGTAGACAAAAGTGCTCTTCCGCTTTCCCAGATCCAACAGTCGCAGTGTCAGCGCAATCACCGAAGTGTTCGCCCCCCTTGCAAAGTAGTACATACTGAAGCACACGGTTGGGTACTGGTTCTCTCTGAGGAGTGGACTTCGCAGCACCGAATAGGAGCCGGCCATCATCATCGCCGGCATCACCAGGTAGTTGCCCCGGTTTGACTGTGTGGTGTGGTCGTAGTGCAGCAGAGTGCCCTTGATGTACCGGGAGTTGGGCTGAATGCGCAGCCAGAGCACTCTATTGCCAAAGCTGCTCGTCTGCATGTTGGTCCATCCGCAGCTGTCAAACTCAAAGTCACAGTTGCCCAGTGTCTGGCAGTAGTGCTGGGTGACGCTGATGTCGTCAATCAACAGCTGCGTCATTGACTTCGCCTGAAGGGCGTCGATTTCGATGTTGNGTGCCCTTGATGTACCGGGAGTTGGGCTGAATGCGCAGCCAGAGCACTCTATTGCCAAAGCTGCTCGTCTGCATGTTGGTCCATCCGCAGCTGTCAAACTCAAAGTCACAGTTTCCCATCGTCTGGCAGTAGTGCTGGGTGACGCTGATGTCGTCTATCAGCAGCTGCGTCATTGACTTCGCCTGAAGGGCGTCAATTTCGATGGTGCCTGCAATTGCGTGAGGATTTGTTTTAGTAGTTTAACGGTAAAAAAACGGTTTGACTTTACCTCTATTGTAGGAGTAGAATGACTGCTGGAAGAGCGCCCAAGTTTGCAGCTGTCCTTCATTGTAGGTGTCCACGATGGAGATGTTTCGAGTGGTCACGTAGTTGT
>NW_016243016.1:0-1011 GCF_001687245.7 Rhagoletis zephyria | reverse complement strand
AGCTAAAAAATTTTCAAATTTGTCGGCCAATTCCTGTTTTTGTTTTTTTTTGTTTTGAAATTTTGCGATTTGAATTTTGACACTAAATGAAAAGTGCTTTTTGAACAGATTGTTTTTTTTTTCCCTCAGTTGTTATTTCAGAGCAAAAAGCGATATGTAATTGAAATAAACAGTGTTTGAATATAATAATTTTATGGTATATTTAACGTAGAATTGGTTAATTTTAATTTGGGAGCGCTTAAAATTATGCAATATTTAAAAACTTTGGTAGCACAAATTTTTATTTTAGTTTTTAGTTCGCTTCTTTTTTTTTTGATTAAATAGTTCAGAGACAATGTGTTATAAACGAAAGTAGAATCATACAAAGCTGCAGAAAATTTTAAGACTTACCGTTTGAAGTTTACTATAAAGAAACTGTTGAAATCGAACACCAGTTGTGCTAAGCTACATACATACATATGTTTAGATAAATATTTATTTAGGNACCTCAATAAAAAAGTTCTGAATATTAAAGAAGTCAATCTTCGAATTATACAGTGTACAGTGTTGTTCACGAAAAGGGTCTCAACTGGGAGAGATTACCTACCGTTTGCCGCGATTGCGTGTGACGCTTAGTATAAAATAAACTATATTTTTTGTATAAAAAGCGCTGGCATGTATACAATATAATAGACTAAAAAAAAATCGCTAAATCAATTTCATAAACTTACAGCACTTTTTAATTCAATATTAAACTTTAACACTTAAAAACAGGGATGGAAAATAATGATTATTTTTTTAATTTTAACCAAAAAAATCAACAAGAAGTAATCGTCGCAAAAATGATTTTAATTATACTAACGTATTTTTGTTCGTACGTCCGACTGGAATTTACAATGATTTTTATTTTTCGAGTTTAATTAATTAAGTTTAAAAATAATAATTAATATTTGAGTTTTATATTTTCGCTCAAAAGACATTATTATTATTTCCTTTTTGGTTGTTGTTGTTTCCGACAGGGTGGGTGTATGA
>NW_016243015.1:0-1011 GCF_001687245.7 Rhagoletis zephyria | reverse complement strand
ATGCCTAAATGTATGCAACCATTTGGCAAGCGAACACAGGGTGCTTTTATTGAAAATAAAAATTTTCTGCTGAAATACACATGCTAAGCCGTTCGAAATTTTGTCCTGGGATATGCGTTACAGCTTCGCAAATTTTACTCCTACCGAAACCAAAGATGTATACACATCAAAAAAATCCTTCCGGAGATCAAGTCATTCCTGCACGGCAACAAGGCACCACGTCGATCTCGCAGGCAACAAACACCATTCATGTCTTTAGCAGATTAATGGTGCTTCTTCAATAGACTCGGGAACTGAAAGGGCATCAGTGACGCTCAATACAGGTCAAGGAAGACACTCTCCCACTTCTATGGTCCGATTTAAAGCTATGGTAAACCTTACTACATTGCCTTCGCAAGCTTTTGCCGGCCATTTCTGCAGATAAGCTGGCCGCTCTGTCCCCTCATTTGCTAAGACTTCCTAAAAAAAGGAAACATCGGCTTCGACGTCGCACATAGGCGTATTTGACGCTAAAAGGCTGGCCAAAAGTCCAAATTACGAAATTCATGATAACGTTTACTTGAGTGTTTTTTTTAGTAATAGGAAACCCTCCACATCATACTATGGGGTTTTAACTCGGAGTTACTTTCGGACTGCCTGTCACACGAGTTCCAACTTATTGGTTGTGATAGTCGAATTTTAATTTTTGAAATTAAAGAATTTCAAAGTCGTGCTCTTTACAAAACAGTTTTGTTAAATGCAAATTACCAAAGCTCTCTTGGATTAATTTCAGGAAAGTACGTACTTTATTTAACACCAGGGGCCGTAACATGTGTAAGCGATAGCGAAAAAATCATCACTTAATCCTTATGTCTTGATCTTTATCTTTTTCATCAATTTTAAGAATTATTTCATGAGTTCTGTGTTTGCCCGCAAAGTAATACTTACTTGTTGAGTTTTATTTTTCCTTCAATAAATACCAATATGAAATGAGTTTTATTTTTCGTTCAGAAATAGAACTTACAAGGTGAG
>NW_016243014.1:0-1011 GCF_001687245.7 Rhagoletis zephyria | reverse complement strand
ATAATTAGATTTTTGATGCTGGTTTTGAACTTTTTTCAAAGACTGGTTTTAAAAAAAAAAACTTGAATAACTCAGCCTAAACTTTACCAATTCAGACCTATCAGTATCAGTATCATTGGAAAGGAGTTTTCTCACCCTTTTTAAGCTCATTGGAAGCATGAAAGAGGAAGGTAAGACAAACGAGCCTCATTCCACTTTTGAATTAAGATGGAAGTGAATGAGTTTGTTTGCAAAGAAATAAAATGGGGGAAGAAAATACCTTTCCACTGATACGTCACAAGTCTATATCGGTATAGTTTTGGCCTAGTTATTAAAGTTTTTCTTAACCAAATCTTTTAAAAAAGTTAAAAAAAAAACAGCATCAAATATCTCACTATTATGATTCCGTTGAAAAAATTTTTGAATATTTTTATGTAGATTTTTGAAGCTTAAACTGTTTTGTCTTCTGAGGGGGTTTTTTCCAAAAAATCATTTAAGAAACCATATATATTAATAAAAAACTCCATTTTTGAAGGTTTTTCCAAATGGCCCAGCCCACGTAAAATTTAATAATTCACCGAAATATTTTGGTGGAAGTCTTAAAATAATAATAAATTTTGCAATCCCGCCTGAAAAACCGCAACTTTTTTTGGTGATGCAGTCTAATGTACATACATACATACATAGATACATAAAGATTCTCATACGCCCCGTCACTTAAGGCTTACAATGGTCGGAAATCTCAAAAAAAACTTGTGAAAGGCCTAAAAACGATATTTGGATGTTTAAGTTTTTGACATTTATAGTCACTAAATTACGCTTTGGTGCTGTCTCCCCCAATGCCAGTAGAAGAAGTAAAAGAGTAATCCCGGGACATTACAGTTATTTTACGGTTCGTTCAGCATACGCCCCGGTAATCAAAAACGTATGCATCAATGAATAAGCTATAAAAGATACTTTTACTTAACGATTTGTTTATGATGGTTCAGTGCAGCGCTTTTGTCTTAACTTGCGTGCTGTGTCCGCTATTTT
>NW_016243013.1:0-1011 GCF_001687245.7 Rhagoletis zephyria | reverse complement strand
AGGTCACATTGAGAACAATCAGTACACGAGGGAGTTTGTAAGTGGTAATAGAGGAAAAGGATGGTTGAAAGTCGGTAACACAATTTTCAAACTCTCTAGGGCCATCTTCGTCTGGTGAAGGCTCTAGCCCGTCTCTACAATGACATCACGCCGCTCAACCTCGACCCGGAAAAGCAGATCCTAATTGCAAACGGCGCCTCGCAGGTCCTCTTCGAGGCCTTCATGGCACTGGTCACCGACGGCGACGAGGTGATCATCATTGAGCCTTTCTTCGACTGCTACCAGCCTATGGTGAGGATGGCCGGCGGGCAGCCGGTCTACGTGCCGCTCGTGCCACGGCCAAGCCAAGATTCCTCTTTAGGCGTGATCACCTCTCAGGACTGGGTCCTCGACATGGCGCAGCTGGAGGCGGCCTTCAATCCGAAGACCAAGATGATCGTCCTCAATACGCCCCACAATCCAGTGGGAAAGGTAGTGGGTTGAGTGGAAATAGACCTGAACTCATCTGTTCCTTTCAGATCTTCTCCAAGGCCGAACTGGAAGCGATCGCCGCCCTGTGCATCCGCCATGACGTCATCGTCCTCTCCGACGAGGTCTACGAGTGGCTCGCCTACTCGGGCGCGACCCACACCCGCATCGCCACGCTGCCCGGAATGTTCGAGCGAACGGTGACGGTAGGATCAGCGGGCAAGACCTTCTCCATCACCGGCTGGAAGATCGGCTGGGGCTACGGGCCGGTGCAGCTGATGGAGCAGCTCTTCAAGTTCCACCAGACGGCCATCTACAGCGTCAATGCGCCCTGCCAGGAGGCGATTGCCGTGGGCTTCGAGGCGGAGTACCAGCGTCTGGGCACCAAGGCCAGCTACTGGCGCCAGATGGTGGAAAGTCTGGAGCCGAAGCGGGACCGGGTGGCCCAAATGCTCACCGAGATTGACCTGCGGCCGACCCTTCCCGAAGGGGGCTACTTTATGGTGGCTGACTTTTCGAAGATGGCCGAGCGGGTGGACCTGA
>NW_016243012.1:0-1011 GCF_001687245.7 Rhagoletis zephyria | reverse complement strand
CATCAGAAGATTGATACTTTTGAAAGTTCATAAATAAGTATGATAGCGATTTTTGGAAGAAGACTTAACATTTGATGCTATTTTTTTCTGAATATAAAAAGATTTTGCACTCTGTTGTTAGTGGACATGAAACTACTTTAAATACTGGTACGTAATCCGCCAAAAATTAAGAATCGAAAAAATTTTACATAGCGCACTTTGCAAGTAGACTACTCAAATGTATTTGTAGTTTGAAAATTTTTGCAATTTTAAACATTCTATATATGTGTATTTATGTGTATATTTTAAAGATCCCAAGTTCAAAATCAAATACTGAACATCTTATACGTATATTTATACAGATTCTTGTTGAAAAGTAGATTCTTTTCAGTAGTAGTTTTACATGCTCTTTTTAGAGTGTACTTGCTACTTATTATATTTACTTTGCAAAATACTTATGCAAAAAAAATTTACTTTATAAATTGAAATTACAAATGCTTGATTTTATGCACATGTATTCCAAGTCCTTAGGATGGGTTAAATTATGTCTTTTTCATGAAAATGTTTGGTTTTCTTACAAATTATGAGATGTATATGTAACAAAAAAATTTGATACATTTGGATACATTTTTGGCTTGGTCAGGTTACATTTTCTTGAGACGGCGCGGCAACACTGCTTCTATGTATGCACATACATATCTATACTAATTATATAAAGAGAAGTCCCTTTTTTTTGTAACAGGTAATCTCGCGAACGGCTGGTCCGATTTTCATGAAATTTTGTATATAAATAGCTTTCGGTAACCGCCATGTTTTAGGCTAAAAAAATTTACTTTTTTTCGGGTAGGTGGACCAGGGACCGGTCTATTCGAAAAAANAAAATTTACTTTTTTTCGGGTAGGTGGACCAGGGACCGGTCTATTCGAAAAAATCTAATTATGGTCCGATTTGCTTAAAATTTGGTAAGTAGGTAGCTTTTTAGTATATATTAGCATATATGATCAATTTTTTCTGAGAATTGGACCAGGGACC
>NW_016243011.1:0-1011 GCF_001687245.7 Rhagoletis zephyria | reverse complement strand
GAAATGTAAGTAGCATGTTGATCGGTTTGGTGGCTGTTGTCTTCATCACATAAACTTGACCTTTGCCCAATTTCTTAGCGTTAACCTTTTTATTGAGAGAATCCCAACAATTACATTTTACAATTTTGGCATCCAGAACCCAGTTTTTTCCAATAGTCTTGGTACAGGAGTATACGGCTGTTGTGACTTTGCGAACCCTTTCATCGATCTAAGTTCCCCAATTTAATTTCCTATCCAGAATTAGACCTAAACATTTAATTTGTTAAGTTCTCTGGAGTGTAATACCATTCAAGGTGATATTTGCGAGAGATGGACCGATGTGTTTCTTTGTAAATAGCACAAGTTCTGATTTTGTGAAACTTACTCCCAAACCACGGTTGCTGCACCATCGCGAGATATTTTTTGGTAAGCTCTTTATGCGATTAGGCAGAGTTACTAAATGTTTTCGTGTAGCCGAAGCGGCAATATCATCGGCGTATGCTACACTCTGTCTCCGCTTCTTTCTATTTGTTTCAGCAACCCCNACTTTTAATTTTGGAATAATTATATTCATTATTTTCTGAGGACGTGTGGGGTGAGAAGCAGAAAATAGCTGCCTTAAAGCTCTTATCAGAAGTCGCAATAAGAGGGATTTCACCGTATGGGGCAGTGTTCTGTGAATTGTTTGCTGCTCTAGTGTCAGAGCAATCAGGAAAGTGCGTCTGCATGAGAAGTTCAAGCATTTCAGAACTATTCCGTTCTCGTCCGTTTATCATCTCCTTTGATCAGGTAGCTAGGCGCGCTTAGGTTTTTCCAAAGGGTGTTGCATAATCGGTTTGCCTATTTGCTTGGTTGCTTTCTATCCTTTGACAGAAAATTTCGCAGGAGGAGCGTTCTGCAGCCCTGCCTGCATATTTAAA
This sequence comes from Rhagoletis zephyria, assembly GCF_001687245.7. Classification (NCBI taxonomy): domain Eukaryota; kingdom Metazoa; phylum Arthropoda; class Insecta; order Diptera; family Tephritidae; genus Rhagoletis; species Rhagoletis zephyria. Next base: position 112 of record NW_016243011.1, on the reverse strand, counting down.
TCTGCGTTGGCGGTTCTTGTATTTACTTCACATATTTGACGCTTTCGCTTGATTAAAATTTCCTTTTGCATTCCTTGCCTAAATCCAATCCTTTCTTTAACCCTTGAAAGAT
>NW_016243010.1:0-1011 GCF_001687245.7 Rhagoletis zephyria | reverse complement strand
GTATGCTGAACTGATTTGAAAATATGTGCCTCCAAAACAAACATTGATTTTTTTATGAAGATTATTTAATAAGAATTCAGTGTTAATTTTTCGTTAGTCTGTAAAGTACTTTGTACTGTAGAAAATAAATAAATAAAATGTGTTTAAAAAAAACTTGTATAAAATTTCCTCAGCTTAAACTCTATCGTCACTAGACACGAATAAAGCGCGCTAGTGTGTTGACGGCAAAAAAAAAAACGCGTAAAAAAATTTGGCGAAAAAACCGTTTAAGAAAAACTTTGGCGAAGAAAGACGCGTGAACTAGTTGACGGCGAAGAAAGACGTGTAAATATAAATTTATACCTGGCCAAGGACTGTCACTTAAGCATCATTTCCCAAAAACTCTTTTATCGTTTCTTTTTTCGACGTCAACTATGTTAAGAGTCTTTCTTCGCTGAAGTTTTTTTATGCGTCGTTTTTCGCGTTCAAGTTTTGAGCTCGCGCCTTTATACGTGTCTGGTGACGCTATCATCTGCGGTGAGTTTTTGGTTTTATTTTTTTTTTTAATTTTATGTATAAAAAACTCGATTTTTAGAGATACATATTTTCAAACCGGTCTATGTCTCGTAAATCTTAATCATTTCAAAATATTATTTCGGTGGAAGTGGTACAATATAAGTCATTTTATAGCTCCGGTGGAAAACCCGTACCTTTTTTTTTGGTGAGGCACCCTAATATATATACAACCATATATGCATGCATAAATTAGTATTGAATGGTGTGACCATTGGAAGCGTCTTCAAGTTTTTGCTAATTTATTAAGCCGCTAAAAGTGTTTTAATAGCATGTTGATACTAATGAATCGAAAAAAGAACTATAAATAAGTATTGTAACGAAAAATAAAACTATGTTAATTAATAACAAAAGTAGCGGGAAGAAATTGGCGTCTTTCAAATTTAATAATACCAATATTCTTTTAGCATATGCGTAAACTTTTTGATAAGAAAAAAGGTAGTAGACAGGAACGAGGTC
>NW_016243009.1:0-1011 GCF_001687245.7 Rhagoletis zephyria | reverse complement strand
CGTAAATATAAATGGCTTGCATATTTGGCTTTTTGCTGCATTTGCATAATTTTTTGTTTGTCTGCGAAGTTTTTCTGTTGTCGGGCATTTCTCGTTGCTCTTTTTTTTGTGTGTTTTATAATTGTGCTACAGGTTGATGTTTACAGCAAGATATGTACATACATATGTACCTGTAATTGACTAGTGTTTGATGGGTAAACATTATTTAGAAACCACAGTCGTTTGACTCTGGAAAGTGTTTGGCCTTGAAAAATTCATAAACTCATTTTGTTAGTAAAGGTACTATAACGCTTTACCTTTATCTCGTTTTTGTGGAAAACGACACTTTTTTATTATAGCTACTCTCACAAAATGGGTAGAAAGGATTACTCCTTAGCAAAGTCCTTCAGAATATTAAGTTTAAACTCTTTTTGACTAAAGACGACGGAGAAAATTGTTGACAACAAAATCAGATCAAACACACTGAAAGTCAGGCCGCTACACTGTAGCCAACTCGCGCACGGAAAAAAAAGATATACGGAGACAGCGCTGTATCAGCTAACTACAGATAACCAAAGTTTGTTTGATATACATTTGAGCAAATCTTTTCTCGGCAGAATTTATTTCAATCAATGGAGTTCCGGAAATAAGTACAATATAAAGAAAATCAAGTATTTGAACAATTTTAGCCCTAAAATATTTATTTAAGCGAAGAAGTGCTGAAATTACTAATTTTTTCATTTTCACTTAACTTTAACTTAACTTAACTTAACTTTTAATAACTTTGGGATGTTTTCAAGTGGAATGCTCATATTAGAAAAAATGAAAGCTGGCATCGGACACAACATATATGTAAAGCTTTAAATGTGTGCCACCAAATAAAAAAAAAAAATCCAGCACGCAGAATATCTGTCGCAGCTATTTTGTAAATTTTGAAATTTAACAATTTTTTTTTCATTTAAAAGTTTTAAGACACTTCAAAATGGCAACATTAAACGGCGTAAATGTTGTTCTTGCCAAAACGAATAAATC
>NW_016243008.1:0-1011 GCF_001687245.7 Rhagoletis zephyria | reverse complement strand
ACACGGGAATGGCCTACGAGATGGCAATTGTCAGATTTCGATCAGAAATTTACCAGTCACATACTAGTTCAAAAAAGACAAAAACATACTAGTCCAATAATGGACCAAATATACCTGTCTCACACTAGTTCGAAATAGACAGAATCATACTAGTCCAATTATGGACCAAAGATACCATTCTCATACTAGTTCAAAATAGACATAATCATACTAGTCAAATTATGGACCAAATATACCAGTCTCAACCTAATTCAAAATAGACCGAATCATACTAGTTCAATTATGGACCAAATATACCAGTCTCATACTAGTTCAAAATAGACAGAATCATACTAGTCTAATTATGGACCAAATATCCCAGTCTCACACTAGTTCAAAATACTCAAACAAATTCTAGGCTAATTATAGCCCAAAACCACTAGCTTCGGAGTTAAAAAATAAAATAAATTCTTGAATACACAATAAAAAAAAAATGTTTGATTAAGTATAATTTAATACATTACACATTTTTATTTAGTAACCATGGATTTGCTAATAATTAGTGTTGAATCTTTTAAGTATTATTATTTGAAAAGAAAAATAAATAAGTATTTCAAACTTTCGAAGATAAATTAAAATGCATTTTTCATTAAATGTTATTAAAATAAAGGATTTCAGGTACAATAAATACTATATCTTTTATCTTTTCTAATAACATTAAATATGCAAAAGAAAGCATCTTAGTTAAAAATAAAATAAATACTATAGTTAATTTTTAATAAAAATAAAAGTTTTGAGTAAATCAAACTAAATTCATTTACTTTGCACATTTCAGTCCTTTTTACAATTTTATAAAAGTAATAATTAACGCCAAAAATTCGCGATTTTTATAAGAACAAAATAAAGAACACATTTTAGTTAAAAATAAAATAAATACTTGAGTTGACTTTTGAGCAAACTTAAAAAAATAAAAAAATTTAATTAAACCAAATTAAATTCAATAGCGTTGTACATTTCAGTATTTTTTTTTTT
>NW_016243007.1:0-1011 GCF_001687245.7 Rhagoletis zephyria | reverse complement strand
ATCGAGACTGACGGCTGCAAGGTGCTGAAGTGCCCGCTGAAGAAGGGCAACAAGTACACTATGAACTACTCGGTCAATGTGCCCTCGGTCGTGCCCAACATCAAGACCGTGGTGAAGCTGCTGGCCATCGGAGGGGACGGAGTGCTCGCCTGCGGCGCCGTCAACACCGACGTCAAGCCCTAAACACAGGAGAGATGATAATTTAAAATAAGGTCATTTTTAAAGGTCAAAGTCTATTTTGATAGGAACAGGCTTATAATGATTGTACTAAAAAATCATTAATAAATTACTATCTAGCCTTCTAATCATTGCTAAGAGAAGCTGTTGTTGATGATGCTGTTTTGCCTTTTATCGTCAGTACTCAAGTTTGTTTTGATGCTGATAACACAGCAGACAACCAGCCAGCTCGCTTGTTTTTTTTGCTGCTAAATCAGCGGCAGATTTGTCTGTACGACGATGAAAACAAAGTTTTGTTTTTTGCAATTTTCACTGCCAGTTTTCTGCCATGGCTTGACACTTGTACCTGCTTTTTTGTTTACCGAAATCCACTTTTCCTTCAGCTCAACAAGATGGCCCATCTTCAAAAAATCTTTTCAGTTTTGTTCACAAATCTCTTTCGTTCATCATCACTTTCGTCATCGACCTCATTAGTATCTCCTCGTACAAACTTCTTCAGCACATCATCCACAACAAAGCCTTCCGAGCCCGAAGTTCTACTGGAGACTCGCAATCACGTCCGCTTCATCACCCTCAACCGCCCCACTAAACTCAATGCTCTCACCCTAGAGATGTTCAAAGAGGTGGGCGAGGCGCTTCACCAGGCAGCCACCGACGACAATGTCCACCTGGCGGTGATGACCGCCGTCGGCGACTACTACAGCGCCGGCAATGATCTGAGTAAGTCCTCTATCAGTTGTTTTAAAAAGTATTTTTACCCTTAAACACCTTTTTCTTGACAAGAGAATTTTACCCGCATCCTCGCCGACTGCGACGGCGACCTGGCGGCCGCCC
>NW_016243006.1:0-1011 GCF_001687245.7 Rhagoletis zephyria | reverse complement strand
GACATCCTCCAGCCCCCAAAATGCAGCTAGCTGCTTGTCCAACGTGACTCCGTTAAAATACGATACCATATTGTTAGTTGGACTGACTGAGTCCGCGCGACCAGTCAGTATCCAACCGAACACGGTCTCTTGCGCGAGAAGCGTATTTAATACGTTCTTCCTCATTCCGCTTAAAANTCTTCCTCATTCCGCTTAAAATTATTTGCGGGTAAATATCTCCTCCTAAGACCAGGTCAACTGGCTCATTGACGAAGAATCTTTTGTCCGCCAAGACCAAGTCTGGGAACGATTGCCGCGTCATTGCGCTTATCTGACAAGTCGGAAGATACCCGGTTAATTGTGGTAAAACCAGCAAAATTGCTTCAATATTAATTAACGGGTCTGTGGGTGACCGAAATTGAATAGCACACGCTTCTTTTACCTGCGCAGATACAGAGTTATTGATGCCCGAAACTTGGGCATGCAAGCGTTTTGATGGCAGGTTGATTCTCCGTTTGAGTCTCTAGCCGAAAAATGTATACCATTATAGTGTATGTTTACGCGTGCTGTTCCTAACAAAACTCCTTTACTTGTATTTGCGTAACAAGAATTTACATTTGTAACCGATTTGATGTTTCCTTTTTCAGATTCGCGTCTTGATTGAGCCTGGTTTGGAGTAGATTCCACGCTACCCGATGGATCAGTTGTCGCTTTTGGCTGAATTGGCATATGGAGCAACTTGTGATGTCTCGAATGACAAGTGCTGCAGTTAAATGAGCTGGTACATCTTGAGACTGTGTGCCCAGCAGATAAACAATTCAAGCAACTGCGAATGCTCTTCACGTAATCTACTCGCTCCGTCGGCTTTAGACGCAAAAATCTGTCGCACTTTGATAGCTTGTGTACATTGCTGTTGCACATTTTACATGTTGCCTTTGCTATACTGGCTTGAAAGGCGCCAAGCTTTTTTGCAGGCGTCTCTGCAGCCATTGCTGCTTGGCACCGCAAAAAACTGAAGTAGGTGCTTTTATA
>NW_016243005.1:0-1011 GCF_001687245.7 Rhagoletis zephyria | reverse complement strand
AAGTAATGGCGTTTTATTTTCTACTGAAAAATGTTGCCTTTTCAGCGCCATAAGTCAGCGTCATAAGTACATATGTATTATTACAAAATCCTCAGTTCGTCAAATCTAGGCTNCAGATCAGACCTTTTTATGCGAGGGATAATTGATAATTAGAAACAACATTAGACAAAACGTCATTAACCCACTTATTTGATTTTAATACCATCAAATATTTTTCTTAGCGGTGGCATGCCTTTTGGTGGTTTTAATAACTGTGTGCCACAATATTTCTAGCTTTTAACATTAGCCAGAAAGATGGGCAAGAGATGCTGATGGGCTTCAAAATCGTCAGAAGCAAAATGAGAGTGTGCGTGAAAATAGTGAAGTGGCCGAATTTCGACAACGGGGCGATACTAGTCTGTATTAAATATTTTTTACAAAATGTTCCTTAAAATTGTTGATCTGGAAGAAATTTCTAACTGTAGTAAATTCAACCAATGGTTGAAAGTTGCGCACAAAAATTCAGAAAAATGTGAAAATCTGACAGTTGGGCGATTTTTCGATTACAAAAAAGGTCGCACGACCGGTGTGTTTTTGTCTAAAAAGCTTCAAGCACGAATTTCTCATAACGGTTTTGTACAATTTTTACAAAAAATTATGGGTCTATAGGCATGCCTGAAGCTATCTTTTGGAGACTTAAACATTTTTCTAGAGCAAATTTTTATAATAATTTTTTGGGCTAGAAAAAAGACTTGAGGCGCGATTTTTCACATTTTTTTCTACAAAATCTGCATTAAATATTTTTTACAAAATGTGTCTTAAAATTGTTGATCTGGAAGAAATTTCTGACTGTAGTAAATTCAACCGATGGTTGAAGGTGGCGCCCAAAAATTCCGAAAAATGTGAAAAGCTGACAGTTGGGCGGTTTTTCGATTACAAAAAAGGTCGTACGACCAGTGTATTTTTGTCTAANCTCAAGCGCCAATTTCTCATAACGGTTTTGTACAATTTTTACAAAAAATTATGGGTCTA
>NW_016243003.1:0-1011 GCF_001687245.7 Rhagoletis zephyria | reverse complement strand
AAAAAGATTGACATGGCTTTGCAACTTTGTTGAGGATTAAGAATGTTTTGAAAAAATTTAAAGTGAAAACAAATTTAATTTTTTCAGTACAGGGATCAATCTANAGATTGACATGGCTTTGCAACTTTGTTGAGGATTAAGAATGTTTTGAAAAAATTTAAAGTGAAAACAAATTTAATTTTTTCAGTACAGGGATCAATCTAGAAAAAAAGATTTTAATTTGCTCTTTTTTGTGTAATTTGTCATTCCCACGCTCACTCACGCTATTGATTGAGCGCCAAATTGGTTTTCATGTTCTGATCCGCTTTTTTGCTAATTAACCGCAAAGCATCAGTAAACTCGGATTTAAAAATCCTCCTTCTCTTTTTTCAAATTAGTAGTGACTAGGCCAAAGTTTAATTAACTACCACCAGACTTTTCATCATCATCATCATCATCAACTCCAATGTCTTTGATAAAGAAGAAGAAGACTTAATTGGCTAAAAGGGCTCAAATCTAGAAGAGAAGAATATTCTCACAAATTCTTGCGTTACTTTGCGGCTGCAACGGAATTAGCCGCTAAATAATTAATTGAAGCAAGGACAAGAAAGGGACAACGAAAAGACAACGAAAGTTCACATTAGCAGTGGGACACCAAATTAAGAAGAAGAAAAAGTAGAAAAAGCCAGTTTCTAGTTTTGGCTTGTTTTCATTCTTCTCTTCTCTCAATTTACTCAAATGTAAAAGTTAAAACAATGAAAGTTAAGTAGTTCTAGCGTTTCCGTAAACAAACTCTCACTTTTTATTTCTCCTTCTCTTCAAGTCTTCTGCCTTCCTCCTGTCTTTTGTCGTTGCACTTTATCATCACTCAAAAAGTTTTGTTGTACTTGTGCATCTTTTCAGGCTCTGTCTGGTCATTTTTTTCAAACTTTAAAAATGCAAAAATAAAAAGTACTTTCTTTTTAAATATGAGACTGCTCCTGCTGCTGCTGTTGCTGTTGCCCTGGCAAACTTTGTAATCTTTGTGGTGGC
>NW_016243002.1:0-1011 GCF_001687245.7 Rhagoletis zephyria | reverse complement strand
CTTGTTGTTGAAATATTAGATAGATTGGTTTTCATACACAGAGGCATGCTTAGGCCGCCGTAAGCTCATTGCGTTACCGTAAAGTTTACTCTTGAATAGCAACGTTTTCAGAACTAGAAAAGTTAGAATGCCCTAACTCGACATATGGGGGAAATATCTGAAGTAAAAGCGGCGTAACATTTTTAAAAAAGGGACGTGGCATCGCGCACATTATATTAATTGCAACCTACTACGCAACAGAAAAAGCTTTATAAATTAAATGGCACTCCCCTCAAATATGCTCAATGAAAGAGAACATTTTTACTTATTTGATCTACATTGTAATTTCTTGTTTGAAGAAAATCCTGGGAGTATGGTGGCGGGTGAAACTCTTCTTCGGTAGCAGAAAGCGCAATAAGGTTACTTGCCTCTGCAGCAGTGGGAGCGGGTGCATTATCGTGGTGTAAAAAGTAGCGGCGTACAGTGTAAAGGGCTATAAAATTGCATACTCAAAAAATTCTGATTAAAAAATTTTAAAATCTAGATGAAACTTTGTAATTTAAAAAATATGTAAGCATCTAGAAAATATTTTATTCTACTTTTGACAACAAATTTAAGTTTCTGGTTTCAAAATCTACAAGAAAATCCATAAAACACAAAAAAAAAACTTTTTTGTTGGACCTACTCAGCAAGGTATAAGGTTTATTTTGCAACGAATTTTNCATTATGTCAGCTTCCGAACTCATATTTTTATCTTAATCCGATCGAGAGATTTAAGATTTTGTTCATCGCCGGCACCAAATCGTATACTGTGCGGCGCAGTTCCTCTTTGTTTCTATTTCCCCAACAAATTTTCAACACTTTTGGTAAGCAAAGTATAGTTACTAATTGGTGGGATATTGGTCAGAATATCTAGAGGAATTGTAGGTACAATTTTTCGAAATTATCTTCAATTTCGTTGCTGAGTTTTGTTTATTTTCTGGATAATACTTACAAAACTAAGTTTCGTTACCAGGGGTGATCATTTTAAAG
>NW_016243001.1:0-1011 GCF_001687245.7 Rhagoletis zephyria | reverse complement strand
GAATTTTAGACCTATGGTTTCTTTAGTAAATTTGCTGGGAATTACACGTGAATCATTCTGTGATACGCGCATAGTCGAAAAAAATCTCCCATACAAATTTCCCGACCTAATGTACATACATACATATATGAAAACGCAAAGGCAAATGTAAAAACTGAAACCTTAAGCGATTTCCACAGAAAAATAACTACGCGACAATTCACAGTGAGTGGCTGAAGTACTTGAATTAATAGGAAATCCCACTCAGCGTGCATCTAGCTGTGTCGCTTACATATTCGTGTCATTTATGAAAATNTAAGTGACAATTGCGTTTTTACTATCCACTTTATTTTTTACCTTCCTTTTTGGCGCTTTCTTGCTATTATCAAAATATTATTTTTGGTAAATATCCATCGAATTTTTTTTTCACTCAAATTTGCGACATACTCGTACGCGGCTTTGCATATTGTCACCGCAACGCGAGCCACCAAAATAAGCTACATTTTTGATTGTCTTTCCTATGTAAAAAATTGTCGCATTTCCTAGAGTTTCCGTAACTTCTTCCTTCTTGAGTGTGTTGGCAACGCGATGTGCCGGCCCCTGAATGTATCATATTTATATAAGTTTATATATATATGTATGTATGTTGCAATGAAATGTTTGCTTGACTTGTCTGCCGCTGTTTCTCTGCTGGATATTTTTTATTTATTTTTTTTAAATTTATTTCCTAGCTTCTGTCTTAGCAATCGCTCCTTTTGCCAATATGGTTCTGCTTTATCTATGTACGTACATATTATGCTTTTTATAGCACCACCGTTTTCTTCTTTACAACTTGTTTAGCAAGTAAATGCGTTAATAAAATCACCTGGCTCATGTCCGTGAGTCAGATCGTTTTTTTATACCCGAGCGCACTTGTGCACAAGGGTATTATTTTTGTTTTTTTTTTTGTTTTTTTTTTGTTTTTTTTTTTTTTGGGAGAAAGGTAGATGATATTAAAATGGAAGGAAATTGACTGCCTCAATGTTATAAAAT
>NW_016243000.1:0-1011 GCF_001687245.7 Rhagoletis zephyria | reverse complement strand
CTAAACATTTGTTCAAATTGTTATGCATAACAAAGACTAAAAAATACAACCAAAACAGTTACCTTATGAAATAAAAAAAAGGAAATATAAGTTTATATGTATGTATGTACGTGTACACACTTTTATCGAGCAACACAAAACCAAAAGAAAAAAACAAAGTGGCTGTTGCCTCAAAAATCAATTAACCTTGATTGCTGTACGTGTTTCACAGGCCGTTCTGGCAGCGCCCCTGGCCATTTGAAAACTCATCTACAAGCGCACAGTGGGGTGTTCAATGTGGGAGTGAAAGAGTGTGCCCACAGGTGGTAGAATGACATTGCGCCGGCTGGTGGGACAACACACGAAATATATTGGGTTGTTTTTTCGTGCCTACTTACGGTTTGTTGTTGTTATTTTTTCTTGTGGTTGTGAGTGGGCTGCTCTGGTTGCTTTGTTTGCATTTATACGTGCGCGCGACAATGTCTTAGCCTTTAAACTTGTAGCTATGCTTTTAAGAAATATAAATGATTTTCAACTTTTTTGGGTCTCACTTTTTATAAATTTTTTATGGGTTTGTTAGCAACTGAGAGTTTGTTTTTTTGTTTTCGAAACACTTTTGGTTCTTTTCTGTTACGTTTTGACCTGCTTTTGATGCTTTTTTCACCATTTCCATGGTCAATGCTGATGTTGATGGGATTATTGAAAAAAAAAACGACAGGTTTCAATATCGAACGAGACAGTTGGTTCACTAAGGAAAGATGCTGTCGTTGTTTCTATTTATTTTCTTTGCTCCCACGATGTACCAAATTAATATGAACGTGAAGGCATTTAGTTGCAGATTAAGTGGGATAAATGTTATTTTATTTCTTTATTCTAGGATTTGTTGAGCAACACTTTCTGATTTCTTGTTCAGCGTGCTGACTATTATATAGCTCTGTGTTTGATTTGACATTTAAGAAACAATCAGACGCAAGTATTGATTTTTTTTTTTTTTAGATAGTTTCGTATTGGCAAAAAACGTGTACACAGCTG
>NW_016242999.1:0-1011 GCF_001687245.7 Rhagoletis zephyria | reverse complement strand
TTGTAGTGCAAACACTTGTTTACCATTTCTGCTAATAGATAATTGTCGTATCCAAATTATGTCATGTGGCAGCACCAACAGTAGTTATCGATAACTAGTTTTCTTCTTTGTTTCAGCATTATTTTTGTGTTCAAAAATGAAATGTAGCATTAAAAATTGTACCTGATTAAAGCATAGTATACAGTTCTCAAGAAAACCGAAAAATTCATATAAAATCGCACCCAAGAAATGAAAAAGAAATTTTCTTCTATAAAAATTTCATAAATCAGTCTGAAGATCTCAAGAAAATAAAACGCGCGTATATAAGAAAATTTACACCAACGGCAAAGTTCTTGTGATTTTTCTAGAAAGCTGTAAAACATAATATGTACTAGAGAAAAAATTTGCGACAAAAACAAATGTTATACCTACGACTTATCCANAGAGCAGCCGGGCAGTAATGATTTAGAAATGAAGATGAAAATGCAATATTATTGCAGTTAAAAATATTCTTGTTAAAAGTAATATGAATTCTAAAAACTCGTAAGAAAGTTAAAGTTTTTAAAAGACATTCCTGGTTGTGTTCATATAAATTTTTTATATGTTGACGATTTTTACATGCAAATCACGATTTTTGAGAACCAAACTATCGATTTCTCACTTCAGTGACATGGCAACACTGCATGCATAGCCGCAGTCAAGCTGAAGAAAGAGTAAGACCTAAGATATGTAGAAACAGCAGCAGCAAAATTGCTCCGCCAGCAATTCAACTGCAACACATTAGATTTAACCTCCTTTTGGCCTTTCGTGCAACTTTTCGACGCAGCAGGCAGACTGGCAAAATCTTAAAAACAGTGAAGGAAAAGGCAGATAAATACACGAAAACTACTAAATAAAATATCAATGTTGCACCGAAATGCATTTATACACTCAGCTCTTGGCCGGTTTGCTGCAAGTACTTATATACCGTACGCATCCTCGTACTTCCACAGGAAATTTCACTATTGCTGTGAAGCTAATGAAATGAAACGA
>NW_016242998.1:0-1011 GCF_001687245.7 Rhagoletis zephyria | reverse complement strand
TATTTACCTTTTTTAGTACCAACATTTCAAAGTTATGGTCAGAAAGATTATGCCTTGTCGATCGATTGACAATCCCAGCAAAGGTAAAAAGTCTCCACTGGCGCAGATGAAGGAAAAGGTGTATTATATTTTAAAAACATTTTTTTATAGTAGGAAAGCGATGCAAAGCTTCAATGCTTGTATCCTCGTCATTCAGGTACAAAACTACTTCAGTTGCTATAGCTCCGCCATGGCAACATGTCAGGGATTGGCAAAGGGTTCTGTTTTTGTGACTTTAAGCCTACTCACGTTAAAAACGGAGGATGAACGAACACCACCGCAAAGCGTGCTGTCTTGCAAATACNTTCTTTTAATCAAATACCTGTACACTCCTCATCGAATTCGGGAAATGATATATTAGCACTTATTGAAGGCTGTAAATTATTATCTTCCCCTACCGGTTGTTTTTTAAAATCCATCGCATATTCTTTAAATTTATCCCGAAAGACTGTATGAATCAGCACTTTCCTGCAAAGTTTTGCAAAATTTTTGTTTGATATCGGGAATGAGAATTGCTGTAATAACTGCATCCCAAGAGTCAGAGTGCAAACTAAAATATTTTTCAAACCTTTGCATTAGCTTTGATTGCATTTGAATATTAGTTTCCGTCAAATATTTCAAGTTTTCGGAAGCTAAACGTCGTATTTNGGACAGCAAAGTTGGAATAAAGTAACCAAAGAACATATTTTGTTCTCTTTGAAGGAAGTCGATAGCTTCTGCGGTAGGTTGCATTACTTTTGCATATTCTTCCAAATACTCGATTCCTTCCTCATTGAAAGTAGAAGTTTCCAGCTTATAGCATAGTTCACTTAATCTGTTTTTGACTTTTAATAANGATTCCTTCCTCATTGAAAGTAGAAGTTTCCAGCTTATAGCATAGTTCACTTAATCTGTTTTTGACTTTTAATAACTTGCGAACCGATTCGTACAATGAGTTCCATCTAGTAACGCAAGGCGTAACCAGATTCGAAG
>NW_016242996.1:0-1011 GCF_001687245.7 Rhagoletis zephyria | reverse complement strand
ACACACACACATACAGCTTGGCAATGCTGAACACAGTGTCCCGGCAGCCAGGTTTCCGTCTGCTAATACGTTTTCAGACTGAGTTCACCTCAAAGAAAATTCCTTGACATTTGTTATTCAAAAACAGCACCAGGAGTACGCTTTCACACCCAATCAGTGAGTGCTAAGCTGCATTAAGCAAAATATTTTTAAAAACAAATTTATTTTAGATTTTTGCTGCTTCTAAATTAACTATCAACAATGTTGACACTACTTAAAATTTTTTAAAAAGTCTTTTATTTTTACAAAATATTTTAAAATTTCACCTCATTTGACTTGACCACCGGCTGGGCGCTTCCATCCACCGTCAGTGTGCAGTAGGAGGAAGAAGCTTCTGAGACGTTCAGCTTTTTAATGGTAATCTCAAAGTTAGGATAAAAAACCTCCTTTCCGCTGGTGACCACCACCTGATCGATTTCATTATTATTAGGCAGAAATTCTTCCAGTCCGTCCACTCCTCGATGCTGATAGGTGGCCAACAGATGGGCCTGATTGGCTTGATTATTTTTTGCGTAGTAGAACTTGACTGAAAAGGACCGCCGCTCCGGGTCAAAGTGGCTGACCGAGCACTTGGCGTCATGGATCACCTCCTCGTGAGAGCTGGAGTTGACCTTGCTGAGCGTGTAATTGAGCGCCGGAGGACTGGGCAACTGGTTAGACTGGTAGCGACGACCGTGGGCGTACTCGTCCACCAGCACCACCCAAAAGTGGCTAAAGTGGACGGTGGTGTTTTTGGCCTCGGTGTGGACGAGCACCTCAAAGGTCGGAAAGGAGAAGTGCTCTCCAGAGTGGACGGTAATGCCGGGAACTAGTTGGTTTGGAGTGAACAAGTGATGCTGCTTGCCGCTGTTTGGAATGGCTTGAATTTTGGGAGATAAGTTTTAGGTTTTAAAGGTTTGAAAAAAGATTTGAGTTTTAGTTTCGGCTTACCGGAAACTCGATGAGTCGCTAGCAGGTGATCCGATCGGCTGG
>NW_016242995.1:0-1011 GCF_001687245.7 Rhagoletis zephyria | reverse complement strand
GCGCGTATGTATGTAAGTAGCTACTTGCTAGAGTGAAGGAAAGAGAGATTATTATCTCTGCTGAGTGTGAATGGGGGCTTGCGCTGAGAGCGGAATATAAAATACACGCGAATCGGACGTCAATCGCATCAATTGAAAATTAATGAGTCAATTAGAATGTTTGTGTACGGAAGTTTTATGTTGAACAAATTTGCACATACATAAGTATATTAGGACACATTATGAAAGTTTTTAAATGGGGGGAAAAATTTTATTTTTTTATGGCACCGTAGGCCCTGGTAGCTGGTGTGTTTTTTTTAAGTTAGTTTAATATTTTGTATTACTCTAATAAATAATAATAATAATAAAATTTTTTTATATTGCAATAATTTACATACATAAAAAATTTTAATGTATTTCCCCGCGTATAAATGCATAGATTGAAAAATAGTAAAATAAAAAATTAACTAAATTAAAATTTAATATAAAAATAACATTGAATTAAACAAGAATACAGTAAGAGAAATTAAGGGAAAATCCAGATAAATTACCTGAAAAAAGATAAACCCCAAAAGTTAAATAAAATAAATATTAATAAATAAACTTAAAAAAATAAGTTAAACTTATAGAGAAAAATAAAAAGCAATCTTACAAATTAGAAATAAATATTAAAAAAAAAAATTAAAAAATATATAAGCTAAAATAAAGCGATGTACAATAAAAAATAAAATACACCATACAGAAGATTTCTGCATAAAAAAGAAAATGCTTAGGGTTCGATTTGATAAATTTAAACCGTGAAAATTTGTGGCTTATCAACTTTTACATGGCACTATATTTAGTTTGCGTCAATGTACATTTTATACGGGCATACATGCTTACGCACATACATATGTACATATATAATTACATGCATACTAGTATACGCGCGATACTTCGCTTCTGTGCGAACTCATTAATTAAGGTTACTCATACGCCACCGCGCACAAAGGCAAGTAATGAAATGTGCGCATGTAATTTTGTATGCATATG
>NW_016242994.1:0-1011 GCF_001687245.7 Rhagoletis zephyria | reverse complement strand
AAAAAAAAAACAGTTGCCATTAAATAAGTAAAGAAAAGAGAAACATAAAAAACACAATAAAAATGGGCTTACAGCTGCGATGCTGCCAAAAGGGTGGCAGCGAAAGACTTTTTGAAAAATTTGCTGGCTGTCCAACTACTAAGTGCGGCTTTGGGGCAGTTAAATTGCCGCGAGTGCGCTAACAAATGTGCGTGGCGGCAGTAATTCCAGCAGTAGTAGGGTACCAACTAAGGAGCAATGAGGACAGGAGGACGGACACTAAGCAAAGCACAGCAAGAAAATGTGACAGTAGAAATGGCACTTAAGAAATGAAATACTCGCTGCACTCAAATGGCAGCATGCACTTAGCTATTGCTGCAGCTCAAAAACAACGACAACTTGAATGAGACTATTCTATACTATACATCATGTTTTTTGGCTTTTGTCCATTGCGTTTTGCTTCTTGCCTTTTGCATTACTGCCCGCTTGCATTCACTTTTCTTCATATACATATAAAACTGTCGCTTTAAGTGTATGTGTTGTGTGTGCCTGATGCATTATTTGCAATCTTTTGTTGTCTTTCACTTTGGCTATTTGCCACTGTTTCCATTGCTAGTAGCATCAACTAAAAGTAAATGACCTAAGCGCTCACCTCGCGGGAGCATAAGCAACGTGATTGCTTTAACACTTGCCATTATTTTATTTTACAAAAAAAAAATATATAAATAAAAAATATTTCAGGGACTCTACTTCAATCACTTAAATCGTTATTGCTTCAGAAAAAAAACTTGAAAAAATGTATTTAGCTTGCATAAGTTTCTATTCATGATATTAACATTTAAAAACTAACGTGGTACATTTATGAGCAAACCTCACGAGTTGTTTTTCTTTTAGTGCAACCTCCTTCTCTCCCTAGATACTCGTACATTTGTATACTCTACACCACTTTTCCAAGTCCAACTTCGATAGCCGCTCCCAACCAACGTCAAACTTTAAATTTACAAACTGCAGAATTTGACAGCATCGTTAGGC
>NW_016242993.1:0-1012 GCF_001687245.7 Rhagoletis zephyria | reverse complement strand
GCGCACAAGCGGAGATACATAGCAAAGCGTAGAGGGGAAAAAGCTAGGTCTTGTTCGAGTTGCAATCACAACCGCAGTGTTGCAACAGTCCTGCAAATTTTCATCAGCGCTACAGTGTTGCTGCTTTAATTACGTGCCTCGAACAGGCCTCTATTTAGACACGAGCGGTTTCGTACTAGAGTAGGAAATGTTTTTTTTTCCTTAATTTTTTGCTTGTTTCTCCTTGACATCTACATTTAGCAATGTAATCTAAAAATAATGGTTTTTTTTTGAAGAAGTTTAAATTGGTCAGTAAATATTATTATATAGTCATAAAAAAGACAATAAAACAAAGTTTATCATAGTGAGGAATTGCGGACAATTTTTTCCTATTTGTTAATTGCAATTTTTTTACCTTTTTTATGTTTGTGTAATTATTTGTTGAACGCTCTTTAGTCCGAAGTTTACTATTTTTTTTATTGTACCTAGTTGTTAAAACATTTGTAATACACATTAGATAATGGCTTTGCAAAGGTGGCATGTAAACGAGATGGATTCATTTTGTTGAACATATTTATTATAAACATGTGGATTCGAGATGTACATATATACATAGATACATATGTATGTGCATACATTTGTAATATCATTAACGGCAAAATAAAACAAAATCATTGAAACAAAGTATTCGCTTTATTTATCTAATTTCTAATAGGATGTACTATATAGTAGGTATTCATACAAATGTATGTACAAATACACATATTTTCGTTAGGATCTATTTCAAAAATGGAAATCGACAGATCCGTCAGCGAGTAACAACTTATCGATACGAAAAGTTTAAACAAAATGTTATGTTGGAAGACTTCATGGCGCCATGGGAAGATTGTTTTAGTTTCTAATAATTTGAGCTGTTATAAAAAACTTTTCCTTTATACTTGATTCTTTTCGCAAAACGTATTTATCAAAAAACGACCAAATAGTTATAAAACAACTTAATATCTAAATCTTGCTAATGAACAATATGACAAAA
>NW_016242992.1:0-1012 GCF_001687245.7 Rhagoletis zephyria | reverse complement strand
ATGCAGTGGCTCTCGACTTTCTAACAACGGGTGACAAACGGACTTGCTTATCTGCATAAACAGCTTTTATTTGCCTTAACTCATGCATTTTCCTCTTTCAAATGCGCATAAACAGCCGAACAAATGCACGAAACGTCTGTCAAGGCACAACTTTAATCAGATCAACTGCACCGTTAATCCGGATCAACACTGCCGTCTGTCTATGCTTTACGTCGATGAAGATGTTATTAGGTGTGACTTCTCCTGTTCGTAAGTGTTTAACCGCCTCCAATATTGCAGTAACTTCAGCTTTAAAACGCCTATCCTTGCCTCTACTCTTTTCCTTACAATTATATTTTTTCTAATCTGTTTTCCTTTATATTTGTTTTTATTTTTCATACTTTGTCTTTTATCCACCTAGATGAGGTGAGATGTGATGACGTGATGTGATCTGATGTCAGATAATGCGATGCGAATTGATGTGATTTTATGTGATGTCATATCATGTGATGTCATGCCATATCATGTGATTTAATGTCGTGTGATGTCATGACATGTAATGTAATGTAATGTGATGTCATGTTATATCATGTAATTTAATTTGATGTCATGTCATGTCATGTAATGTCAAGTCATGCGGTCATATGACATGTTCCGATTATTATATCGATAACAATATCGATAGCTCTATCTATTAATATGTCGATAAAGATACCGAGAACTATAGCGATAAACATATCGATAAATTTAGCGATGAAAAAATCGATAAGTTTATCGATAACATGAACTATTATTGTATCGATAGCATTGTCAATATACATATATATCGTTAGAAATATCGATGACAATATCGATAAATATGTTGATTTTAATATCGATAAATATGCTGATAAATATATTAATAAAAAAACGATTATTACACTGATAAATATATCAATAACAATTTGATAAAAATATTGACCAATATGTATATCGATTATTATGTCCATAACAATATAGATCAATATAACGATAACAAAATCGATAAAAAAAA
>NW_016242991.1:613-1016 GCF_001687245.7 Rhagoletis zephyria | reverse complement strand
CGAACAGGGGTAGAGGTAGATATCTAGGTAGAAAAAAGACAAAAAATATTACCTTAAGCAAAAGCAGATTTATGTATGTATGTATATTGGTTGTGAAACAAAATAGATATGTACATATGTAATGTAAGTTTCACTTCTCTGTTGTGGCCCAGGTGCACTTACTTTTTTTCTCTTAGCTAGTCTAAAATATTATTTAATGCCCTTGCATTTCATAAGCATATTAAACAAAATCACTAATTATTTCGCAGTAAATCCGCAATAGCAATAAAAATCCATTAAGTTTGTGTTGACCGTAGGCAAAGAAATATGAAGACTAATTTTTAATAAAAGTTTTACCATCCTTTGTATACTTAAGTCGATTGAATCAATGCAGTTGATTTTATGAGTGAAGAAAACAAAGAAA
>NW_016242991.1:0-603 GCF_001687245.7 Rhagoletis zephyria | reverse complement strand
AGACAGACAAATGGCAAACAAAGCCCCGAATGCGTTTAACGACCTTAACTTTCAAACGGCATTTCCGGCGAACGTAGTAAATATTTTGTTAATTTCTTTTCGCAACTAAGTACTCGTACATCGAGTTAAGTACTGGTAAACATACATATAAATAAGTGCATAAATATTGTTTAAATTTTGTAACTGTACATACATAAATGGACACACAAATGAATACTTTGTGTCCACTTTTGGCGGAAAAAGTCAAAGAAAATTATGCGAACATAGTTTCAATAATCGCAATAAATGTCAAACAATTATTGCTGGTCAATAAATTCAGAGCTAACGAACTTAGATATGGGTGGAAGGTAAATGAGTACAAGCAAATTTCATTCGTATGCAATAAATTGTAAACTGTTGTGTATTTCAATTTCAATTTCATTTTGACGACATAAGGTGTATAATTACGATGTACGTATATTTATGTAAGTATGTATATAAATGGAAGTACATATATTTAAAAACAAAAACTGTTTGAAAATGACTTAAATCGAAAAGACGACAACAACGCATTGCATCTAAAACAAGTAAGAAAGTCTAAGTTCGGGCGGAGCCGAACATTAA
>NW_016242990.1:0-1012 GCF_001687245.7 Rhagoletis zephyria | reverse complement strand
CCCCTTACTAAGTAGAATTCTCCTTTCTGTATTGCCGGAGAAGAAATGCGGAAGCCCCTCTTATTTTGTAAAGGTATACGAAATTTCTTGTGCATATAAGTCCGGCTACGCCATCCATAGTGTTTTTGCGCAGAACCCACCTCGAAAATGCCAAAAAAGTGAATATTTCAAAACTGACTGACTGAAAATTACAAAATTAAAATTAAGTAAAATACCTTGACTACATGTGTGTGTCAAAATATTTTGGATCGGGTCACCCATTTAGACACAATAGCCCGAAATCATTGGGCAAATAACTAAACCGTACTAAAGTATTTTTTAGTAAATGGATGCTTCAGCTCAACAAATGTAAATTGCTTATATTTTTCAGATGCCCGGGAAACGAAGCAATGTTTGAGAGTATTTTAAGAAGTGGGATGGAAAGCCTGCCACCTGCAAACAATGCAAAAACAAAATAAGCTACAATGGTGGATCCATTGGAAACCTCAATCGCCACATTAAGCTGAGACATCCTTTTCTGATCAGAGACAACAAAGAACGACCAACGCAGGGCGCTAAGCCGACGCAGGATCAGCAACAGGTACAGGATCAGATACAGGTGCAGGATCAACAGAGCAGCAACAAACAGAGCGTTGTGATAATAGTGAGGAGCTACAGATAACAAACTTTGTCAAGAGGCATACAACCAGCAGAGTTGAACAAAAGATTAACAAACAACTTGTGAAAATGATTGCAAAAGACCATCATGCGCTGCGAATAGTAGAGGAGCCCGAAATGATAAAGCTTATTGAAATGGTGTCACAGAGCTCTCAATACAAAATGCCCAGCCGAAAACAATATCGGAAAAACGTATACCCAGTATTTGCAGTGAAATAGAAGCAGATATAAGANCGAAATAGAAGCAGATATAAGAGCGCAATTGAAACAAGCATTCGCAGTATGTCTTACTACTGATGGGTGGATGTCTTCCAATAGCATAAGCTATATTGCTGTAACTGCGCATTTCATTAAT
>NW_016242989.1:0-1012 GCF_001687245.7 Rhagoletis zephyria | reverse complement strand
TGAAACCAGCCCGAACTTTGTTAACATTTTCTGAAAGTACACCCATCCGGCAGTAAAACACTCGATAGATTTGCCAGAAGTTAGCTCGTATTTTTGTTTTATGGCCTACTAAAGTTTTCATGTCCCGGTCTATGTAGTTTTCAAAAAAGGGGGAAAAATGGTTAAAATAA
The DNA here is from genome assembly GCF_001687245.7 of Rhagoletis zephyria. NCBI lineage: Eukaryota > Metazoa > Arthropoda > Insecta > Diptera > Tephritidae > Rhagoletis > Rhagoletis zephyria. The sequence continues at coordinate 842 of NW_016242989.1, read as the reverse complement.
ATGTCTGAGCGAAGTTAAAGGTTAAGACATGTATAGTAAAATTGTATGAGAAATATTTTCGTGGAACATCTTAACCCACTAGCTCCGACCTGAAAGGGTCGTTTTGACCCTTACTTCAAGAAATTCAAATTTGAAAGGTCGTTGGAGGATCGATATATTCTAGAATATAATTCTTCGGANAATTTTTAGAGGCTTTTACGTGGCTGGCAGCAAGTTGTTGCCTGGCAAGACCCCCAGGACGTGGGGGGACCGTTTTAACGTAGCACGGGCAAAAAATATTGGCTACAATTTGTCATTTTGTTTGCCAGATACATATACGTTTTACGTTTTTTCAGTTCACTTGCACAATATTCGCATTCGCAAAAGCTCCACATTGATTATTGCGAATGCGAAAGCGAATGCGAATGTTAAAATTAATGCGGAAGCTCCGCGGTTGCGAATGCGAATGCGAATATTCGCAACAACCCTGGTATGTACATACATATGTTGATAATTGCCACACGTTTTGCAAACTATTCACAAAATTTCAAATTAAAATAATTAGATGTAACATTTCACTTGTTAATATGTATTCTAATTTATTTTCGGAGTTGCAAATTATTTTTAAAGCTTTATTAAGAATTAGATATAAAATTTAATTAAATGAATTATTTTCGAATACTAAATATTATGCATATCTAGCATTTTTAATGGCAATTAACTCCTCGTGCCAAAGAAATTAGTATGCATAAATAAATATGGACAAAAATGTTGGTAATTTTTGTAAAGATATATTAGTTTGTTAGCATAATTTTGCGTTTAAACTAGCGTGTGTTTCAATATACCATATTTTTTTTTTCTTG
>NW_016242988.1:0-1012 GCF_001687245.7 Rhagoletis zephyria | reverse complement strand
TCTGTAAACCACATCAAATTGAAGTAAATATAGCACTGCAGGAGTTACGCAGTTGAAATTTTAATATTTTCAGTTGAAATATGGTAAGTTTACTCGTTTGGAGTTGGCGATTGTTCTGCCGCTGATCGCGTCGTAATGGCAGCCGAAAAAAATCGCGTGGAATTTCTAGCGAATTAATTTGCAGCATAAAAGTGGAAATTTTAAAGATTTTATCTAAAATAATGCACAAAAAGTTATAATTTTTTAGGAAATGTGTTTTTAAGATAGTTTTCAAGCGGTCAAACTATTCATATATTTGCATGGTCGGTGGGTAAATTTTAGTGTGTATACTAAAACTTGAGCCTGAACGTAGCAAACAATTGCTGCCGCAGAGGTTGATTCGCGTTTGCTCCAATGCAAATCTACCGGGTGTTGGTTTTGCTACGTCCTGTCCCTCACCTGTCCAACAATGAATGAATTGCGTCTTTAACCTTGAGTTTTTCATTTTGCTAAGAATACACACACTATTGCGTGCAATTTTATGTATACATTTGGAAACTTTATTGCTGCAACTTTTTTTAGGTGTATCCTTTGAGTGTATTATTATTCTCTTAATACAATTTACATGTTTGCATAGCTAATATTTTTTCTTACCGATTGCTAGGGTTCCAATGAACGAGAATCGCGGTCGTCAGAATCACGTTCGGATGATCCATTAAATGACGGTATGGTGCCATCAAAGAGATCTCGCTCGGAGTCGGGTAAGTGCAGTAAATCATTTAAAATAAATACCTAGTATATTATCTTTTAAAGTAAAATTTAAAAGCCATAAATGAATGGAAACAGCAAAATTTTAAAATAAATACCAATGTGTGTACGTTTGCCACGAGGGTTTTGTATGTTGCGGTTTGCTAGTTTTTTGTAACAAAAATTGTCCAGTATTTACATGCTTGTGTTATTGTATTGAATATTAAGTATTTTTAGTTAATTAGCAGCGTTTTCTGAATGGAGTAAAATTGTTAGGTAAAAAAAA
>NW_016242987.1:0-1012 GCF_001687245.7 Rhagoletis zephyria | reverse complement strand
TACGGTTTACAATGCATTTATAAGGTTTGATGAATACCCTTATTGTATTAAATAATCTATGCTTATGTTTATAAATAATTTTTTTATGCTTTCTCTGGTTGCACAACGCTCGCTGCGAGTTTGCGCGTTACGCGGCATGAAAGCAAAAGCACCTGTGGCAGGAGCGAAAAAATTAATAACTAGCGACTCCGTGCAAGTTTCCGTGTTTTTTTCTTTTAAATAATGTATTATAGAATGAGGATTGATATTCAATGTAAACGATTAAAAAATCTGATCGAGTAGTAATAAATATTTCCATTTGTTTATACAAATTTTTTATAAAAATTAAAAATTTTGTACAAAATAATGATTATTTGAAAAATTTAAACAATCAGGCTAAAGCGTATCTAATTAACTATTATCATAAAAAAAAGCAGCAAGATACATGCTATCAATCAGTGGATAATAAATAATTACTGAATTCGTCAAAAAAAAAGTTAATAACAATAACAGGTCTATTCTGCACGTTACCGAAGATTTTGTAACCGGAAAATTGTATTACCAAAAAATGTTACCAGTTCTTGTCACCGCGATTCTAGGTACGTTGGTAACGCAGTTAAAATATTCAGCAATTCAGCTATGAAGAATTGGGCAAATCCAGGCATTGCATATTTCACGGGGCATTAAGTTGTTACCAGCTTATGAGATGGTAACAAAATTTACCGGTTACAAGAATATACAGAATGCGAAAAGGGTTTAAAAATTGACAGGAACTTTATTTACCGGTTACAAACTTTTTATTACCAGCGCAGAATAGACCTGTAAGTCTTGTAAAACTTCGAATTTTGCAAAATTGCACAAATTATATTTTTTTATGGTTGTAAACCGAATAAAGGGATTTGTGCGAAAAAATCTTGACCGTCCAATTTTGGGTGGAACACTTGAGAGGTTTTCACTCATATTATTGTCAACATGTCATTGTGGTAACAATTAGTCTGTTCCAATAGCAGTCCGGTTTACAGGATTTAGTCAG
>NW_016242986.1:0-1012 GCF_001687245.7 Rhagoletis zephyria | reverse complement strand
CCCTGAAATTGTTTGAAAATAAGGTAGTTTATATAAAGTTAGCAAAGCACCTTATATCAAAAAATAAAAGTAAGAGAACGCAAAGGTTTTTTTCCACAACCAAGTAACGGCAAATTCATGGGTATATGCGACATTTTTTTCTTCATGGTGTTTCGCTAAGTTTATACACATCTTCTTAACCAGCTTCAAGTCCGCTTATTTTTTTGCAATTTTTATTTTGCTATTTATTTTCCACTTTGACCTCATTTTGGATATATCTGAGTACATTTGAACTGAACATTTTATATAGCGAAGAAATAACCAAATAGCAAGATGCGACTTTTTACATACCTGAGGCCTAACCGTCAATAAAACTAAAAAAAAAAATAAATAAATAAATAAAAAACTAATCGCTTGCTTTTATTTGTTTTTCCTTATTTATTGGCAGTGTCGTTTAAAAGTCAACGCCGAAAGGTCATAACGTTTTGTAGTTGGCGATAACAAGCGACCGCTGCAGCTAGCTTGTAAATTTAATTTACCTGCATATCGTATAAGCATAGGCAACCCAAAATTTTTATTTTTATTTTAATTATAGTCAAGTGTTGTTTATGTCTTGTTTTCTATCCTTTTTTAATTTGTAATTTATGTGGTCACTTTAAGTTTTTGTAAACTGTCATTCACAATTACAACGAGTAACCAAATTTAGCTGTAATTTGTAGACCTTACATGTCAGCAATTAACTAATCGATTTGAGACTAAAAGCTTGTAAATATATTGCCTCTCACTATACCTGATTTTATTTGGTGGTCTCGCGCAGCATCACTACATTGCTATTCAATTAGTTTTTTATTTATTTATTTATTTATTCAAGCTGAACAACGGCAGTACATATGTATGTATGTATAATAAATATATTGTAGATATTGAGTCTGGCTAGTCTCCACTGAAACCATTAAGTTTATAGCGTTACCAGAAAAACTGTGCCCAAATTAACTACATAGCTAATCTCTGAAAACCAGGGACAATCTTGAGG
>NW_016242985.1:0-1012 GCF_001687245.7 Rhagoletis zephyria | reverse complement strand
TTTTTTTTGTGTGTAAAAGTTGATTGAATTTGTGTTTGTTAAAAAACATTTGTGCGTAAATCAAATAAAAACCATCATATTTGAAAAATGTATTTTTTGATTAAATGACATCATTTATTTTTGAATTGAATAAGCAATGAAGGAAAAAGTGTATAAAAATGCAATTTTATATTTTTTATTCATCATTAACAAAAAAAATCTTGGTATAAAAAATTATTAACGATGAGAAGGAATAGGAGTGTTCACAACATGTTTGCATTTTCATTCTTAACCGCTGGACTTCAACTATGTTTTGTCATTCTAATCAGCAACCTTTTTCAGATAACGGCCATCAATGCAGATAACAGTAATACAAAAAATACAAAAAACATTTTTAAAAATACTAATCATTGGTTTTACTTTACCAAAAACTAGAAACCGAACCAACTGTACAGCAGGAGACTTTGATTGGCCCTTACCTGAGAGAGCAGCTATCCAAATTTGAACGTTATCGACTCTAACACTTTTTTATGACTGAATATTTGAATAGATGAGTGGAACAAATTAACTTGGAGTTGAGGCAGTTACAGCAGCAGCAACAGCAGCAGGCAGTGCAAAGTGGAACAACTGTAATTGATGGCATCAGCAGCAGCAGTAACTCCTCTTTATCCACTTGATAAGTGGATCTTCAACTCTGCCAGTCACCCTCTGCCCATTTGTGGACAACACGCTCATTTGCCGCTAGAGAAGTGCAAGTACCCAATTTAAGTCTGATAAATTTATTATGATAAACATCTTTGAATTTTTTGCTGCCGTATTTTTTTTGTTGTGTAAAAATGATCAGCATTGAAGTAGTGTTCAGTACAGAAATATTAAAGAATTAATTGAACTAAAGTTTAATTTATCTTTTTTTATTATTCAAAAAAATTGAAACATTTTTTATTGTTTTTGTTTTTTTCTGTTGTATAAAAGTGATCAGTGAAGTAGCGTTTAATGCAAAAAAACTTGTTTGTTAATTTAAACTGCTAATTTT
>NW_016242984.1:0-1012 GCF_001687245.7 Rhagoletis zephyria | reverse complement strand
TTTTTCCTCACAAAATTTTAAATATCTGGGACGATTTAGTCCCAGCAGGTCTGAAAGGGTTAACAAAAAAAATATGTTTTATTTAAAAAAGTAAAACAAATGCTCACAAGCAATTGCTTAAGTTTTTTGGCATACTCAAATATTATTGAGTTACATATCTTATATATAAATTTTGTTAAAAAGCTAAAATTGCCATGATTACAAATATGTGTCTGAGTAGAGTCCCAAATAGTTCCAGAAAAAACCGGGTTTAAATTTTACTTTTGGCAATGCTTAACCTAATGCTCTTTATGCCGTCTAGCGGAGTAAAGTCGTTTGCTGTTGCCAAACTGCACATTTTAGTCAACTTTGGACCCAATTTTCTTGGGAACCGTTTTAGGGTCTATTTAGATATTTACATATATTTACATATATTTACATATACATTTGTAATCAGGGGAATTTCAGTTTTTCAGCGCTATGCAACTCAACAATTTTTAAGTATGCCAAAAAATTGAAATTTTTTTTTATTTTTTAAAATGATTAATTGAAAAAACGTTATAAATATTATTTTAAAATTATTGAAATTAACTTTAATTACAATTTATAAATTTAAAATAAAGTTTAAAATAAAGTTTATATTAGTAGCTTCACAATATTTTTAGTTTTTAACAAAATGCATTTTTCGCAATTAATTCACAAATAAAATTTAAAAATTTAAAATTAAAAAATTACAATTTATGTTTCTTATTTATTTTGCCAAAATTATTATTAAATCCACTGTTTTCCTTGACCGTTTTCCAGATCCAGTCGGACACCAGGGAAACGTGAGCATAGTAATTTGGTGCATCCTTGTGACCACAATTTCCACCAGAGCTCGCAACGCCTACAGCAGTCCACCGGCCATCATTATCATTATCTCCTTGCAACATTAGCGGAGACCCAAAATCGTGCTAAAACAAAAATCATAATTAAGTAAAAAAATTATTCAAAGGCAATTCAATGTTTTGCCTACCATACAGACAGCTTTGTG
>NW_016242983.1:652-1012 GCF_001687245.7 Rhagoletis zephyria | reverse complement strand
TCTTGTTGCTTATTTTCCACTATTTCGCTTTGCTAAGCCAACTACCATCAATCGCAGCTATTCCGTTGCAATCACTTGATCATGTGGTTGTTGGTTTTGTTGGTTTTTGTTAATATTTCTATTATTAGAAAGTTTTAACTTTTTAGGTGTGCTCGTCCTTAAGTTATTAGTTTTTTTGTTATCTTTATGGCCTTATAACAATTATATTCAACAATTTTTATGAGCTTGAGGCCGTTTAAAGTGAAACTTATTGTGGAAAAGCATCAATAATTTGAAAAAATGGTAGAAGTGATAGCTATTCCGGAAATCACCACATTTCCTCATCAGACTTCTTTCAGTAGGATTCGAACCGACGATCAC
>NW_016242983.1:0-616 GCF_001687245.7 Rhagoletis zephyria | reverse complement strand
AGTTATTTGTTTTTTGTTATTTTTATGGCCTTATAACAATTATATTCAACAATTTTTATGAGCTTGAGGCCTTTTAAAGTGAAAACTTTTTGTGGAAAAGCAACAATAAATTGAAAAAATGGTAGAAGTGATAGCTCTTTCGGAAATCACCAAATTTCCTCATCAGACTTCTTTCAGTAGGATTCGAACCGACGATCACCACTGACTCAGGCAGTTGCCTACGCACTGTGCTAAGTTTTATCTTGTTAATTCTTGTTGCTTATTTTCCACTATTTCGCTTTGCTAAGCCAACTACAATATTTAATATTTCTATTATTAGAATGTTTTAACTTTTTAGGTGTGCTCGTCCTTAAGTTATTTGTTTTTTGTTATTTTTATGGCTATATAACAATTATATTGAACAATTTTTATGAGCTTGAGGCCGTTTAAAGTGAAAACTTATTGTGGAAAAGCAACAATAGTTTGAAACCGGTAAGAAAGTCTAAGTTCGGGTGGAGCCGAACATTAAATACCCGGCGCAGGTATTACATATATGTTTTTCACCTTTCCGCAAGCTACCGCTAGTTGGTAAGCCAGGGTGTAAAAATTTTGAGTAAATTAGCGTCCTTAAATTTCG
>NW_016242982.1:0-1012 GCF_001687245.7 Rhagoletis zephyria | reverse complement strand
TAGAAAAAACTTTTCCTAAGCTTCAGATTGGGGATCGAACCCTGGCCCTTTGGTGTGGTAGTATGCACTCTAACCCTTTGTCAGAGTGGCCTCTCCCTCCGTTTTTTTCCGGAGCTCGGCCATACAGGAATATTTTTAGGCGGTTTGTTTGAAATTAAAATTTTTCGAGTACCGAGCAAACCGGAACCTAATTTATTTATAGACCAGAATCCAGAAATTCTAAATCTTTATTTTACTAAAAATGGAACTTAAGCGTTTGTATTAATTTTATATCTGAAAACTGGAAAATTTTCTACTACTTAAAAAAATAAGGTAAAAGCGAACGAAAATCTTTAAATGTTGTTATCGTTGTAGCAGCTTCCTAAACTCTGCCTAAATCAGTGCATCGACTACATGTTGTCTTCCTTCTCACTTAACGGCAGGCTAAGGAAAAGCGCCAATCAGAGGGGTTTTAGCTCTTCGAAAAGGGATGCAAGATGAGGTGATGTGAGTGGGCATTTGAAGATGAAACAACTACAACGAACATTTCATTCAAGTTGAATTGAACAGTTTAACTGAGTATCGCGAGTCTCAAGAAGCAACTCGAGCTCTTCGTCTGCGATAGTTGGCGTTGGTCTTCGACGATGGAATTCAAGGAGTGAGAGTTGACAAATGTGTTGATTGATTCCCGATAAATGGCCTGTCTGCAATATACTCTATTTGTATAATCGGCCCAGTTCGGCGGTTGGCGTATTTTCATTCCCAACACAGTCGGTTCTACATACTCAAGTTGTCCCCAATAAGGGACTGATGTCTTAACGATCTAATCTTTATAAGATCGGCGAACCACATTAACAGGTACTATATTCTGCACGCTACCAGCTATTTTGTAACCGAAAAATTTTATTACCAAAATTTTTTACCACTTCTCATAGGCGCAATTCTAGGTACCCTTGTGGTCAGCTGAATAAGTTTTGTCCAATTTGGCTATATTTATTTTGTTTATTTAGATAATGTTAGTAATTTTTTTTTT